>NC_056728.1:128813952-128971452 GCF_019279795.1 Protopterus annectens
TTCTTATAAGCAATTTATTATCTTGTTTTGGGTTCAGAAGTCCAGTCCCTAAGATGGACCATACTGAATATTCCCATTTATCTATTTTAAAAGCTTCTTACTTAAGTTCCCATGGACACGTTCATCCCCAAAAGTGCACACACAAACATTTTTCTTTTTCACAGAGACCTGCATTTCACACAACAGAAAAATAAGTACAATCTTAGTTGTCTGGTGAACTGCACTCCACTTTACAACCTGTACTGCACATCAACCACCATTTATGTGCAAGCAGGCCTGTTGTTCTCTAGTAGCTTTTGTTATTATTGTATTTATCCATTTGTTGTGTGGATTAGACCACTAGGCAGATGTACTTCTTTTTTGGGGGTCACTCAGGCACACTGTGAACTGCACTCCACTTTACAACCTGTACTGCACATCAACCACCATTTATGTGCAAGCAGGCCTGTTGTTCTCTAGTAGCTTTTGTTATTATTGTATTTATCCATTTGTTGTGTGGATTAGACCATTAGGCAGATGTACTTCTTTTTCGGGGGTCACTCAGGCACACTGTCTGCATAAGTGGCGAGTTCCAAGTCACAGAATTTGCAAGCATTAGTTTATGTAGGCAAACTCAAGACTAAGTAATGAAGGTTGTTAGCAGCTTATAAACTTAACTGTCTGTGTTATCCTTCTAGTCTGACACTAGTTATTTCTTTAGTGGCCTCTTGGCCTTCTCTTGTCTCTGCTCCCCTGTTCACGGTAGTCCATGTCCTGGCACCCTAACCACATCTCATTAGTTCTACTTTCCTGCATAGTTCAATGCCTGCCACCCTGCCTCTCTCCCTGTTCCACTTTACGTGGTCCTACTCATGTCACTGCTCCCTTCACTATAGTAGCTCACTGTCTTTCTCCCCTACCCTTATCTGTGCTCTTTTTTCCTTAAATGCTTCAGCCCTTCCATCATACCCATGTCTGTGTTTCCTAGTTTCTTCCCAAACGCATGTCTGTGCTTCATTCTCCTTTAGTGGTTTAGACCTTTTTGTCCTTCATGTTTCCCCATTTGATTCTTAGTGGCAGTCGTCTAGTATCTTGAGAGTCACATTGTGTCCTCTTTCTGATAGCATGGTGTCCTCATGCTGTACGGCATCCCCCTTCTTGGTATATGTTTTCGCTGTTAATCCCACTTCTGATTATCAAACGTCTCCCTAATGTGCCCTATTTATCCATTAACCTGGAGTAATAGTTGAGCACTAGAAATGGTGCTTTAATTAGTGGTGAAGATCACATGACCTTTGTTTGCACAATGAGTGAATGTGCAGTAGGCTTTTGTGATGACATGTCACCTACTTTTGCATGTGACATAACATCTCAGAAGCCTTACTCTTCTTTGAGACAGGTACCTCGGGCCAATCTTCAGTCTTTACTAGGGATTGAAAATGGAGTTTGAACCTTCATTATAGGCAATCATGATAATACCAGTTTTTTAACCAAATAGACCCACTGGACATGCAGTTCCTTTCCTGGGGTGACCTGGGAGCGATATCTAATTACTTGCTCAAAGTCACACAGTATGCAAACTTAGAGCTGAGGGAATCAGAACATGTACAGATCACAGCCTTAACCCTCCGTTCCAACTGCCAGACTGGTAATTTATTGCCTTCTGCCAAACGTATGTCCCAATCTCAAGTCCCCAGTCCTTAATGATTCAGTGTCTGTTGGCTTGGTTGTGGCCCCAGCCCCAGGTCCCATGTATGAGCAGAAACGCTTCTCCCCTCAGTTGTTAATGGTCCACTCCCTCTCCCATATCCCCAAGCCCAAGTTTATGTAATAAACACATTCTGCTCCAGCGGTCCTCAGATGAGTTTATATAATAAACACATTCCTCTCTGTCAGTGTTCATCTTCAGATGCAGTTCAGTATGATCATCCCAACTCATTAAATGCAAAACTGAAGTTAAGAAATTGAAATCTCATGAAAGGACAGCCCTGCCCACACCTGCATATACATGAATTGTCTGACATTCACTTAACATTTGTTTAACATCAGAAGGTGACAGTCTGTGCAGTCTGCCCTTTTAAATGCACTTAATCTTCATCTTCCCCTGCACCCCCCCTTCCTCTTGAATACTCCATTGATTTTCTTCTCAGTCATCCAGTCTAGTAATCCATTCTTTGAATACTCTGTTTATTTCTTCTCTGTCACCTAATCTAGTAATCCTTTCCTTGAGTCTTTAATGCTTTCCATGAAGAAATACATATGCAGACAAGGAGAGTATTTTGCCAGAAACATTTTCCCCTACCTCATCATCCCTCCTTTGTATGTTCTGTGCATGCTGATCCCTTTACATCACCTCAGTGTAATCTTGGAGTGATGTAAAGGGATCACCATGAACAGAGAGTACAGAAAGTGGCATCTTGTAGACCTTTGTTATGCTTTGTCTGTTTTAATCAAAATGAGAAGAGTTCCAGGTGGTACAGAAATCTCTTGCTCCTCTATCCCAGATATTCTTTTGATGTTTCTTTCTTCTCCCATGTCTCCTAGCAGCCTGATTTTCTCACCATTGTTTAGCCTTCAGGACTGCATTCATTACTCATCCCAAGACTTGACCACAGCACATTAGACCATGAGTATTACTTGTGCGCTTTTGGAGTCTGTCCACTGGCGGGTATAGCCTTCCATTTTCTTTTTTGATGCCACGCCCCTTTCACTCTTTTTCTGGTGGTCTATTCTAGGTGTAAGCAGTGCCCCTAGGTGCTATTCCTGCTGTTAACTGTCAGTTCCACTTCCTCCAGCTGATACTTCACACCTCTGTTGTTGTGGTACAAATGTAGTATTTTGCATTTACAACAAATGGATCTCAGTTGGGACATTTCTGCCCACTTGGACCACCTTTTCAATTCTCTTTTTACCACTGCTGTGTGAAATAAACACATGATGACAAATGAATGCAGTATCAGCTTTTATTGTACACAGCTAACCATTCCTAATACTTATTATATGATCTTTCTCACCATGACCCTCCTTGCCCTACTATTCAGTCTATCTATTTACACTCAACCTTGCTGAACCATGATTTAAAGTGCAGGTCAAAGTTTATAAGAGAAAAGTGTTTCTGATCGCAAACTTGGAATAAGACAGCCAGAGCAAAGGAAATATTAGAATATCAGTGCAATGCTGATGAGGCTAAAAGAAAAAAGATATTTAGTTCCTTTTTGACACAAAATAAGCTTGTAACAACCAATCCTGGTATGGCATGGAATGCTTACTATGTGAGCTTGTTTTCTGTATATGATGGCATTGGCATACACTGTATACTGGGGAAACTGTAATGCTGAATTGTTCCTGACTTTATATTAGCAGTGTTGCTCTTAATTCAGTGGCTGTTTGCACTGTGTTATGCAGCCATCATGGCTGTGGGGGAAGCAGTAGCCAGTAACATGACATGTTTTTATAGAGAGCTAATCTGCATCTTATGTGCATTTTCAGACAAGAGGTAAATCCGAGTGCCCCCACAGCACTTGTAGTATGAATTAATCCCCAGTAAGCACATGCTGAAGGACATTGCTGTTATGAAGTAGGAGATACCCAACACATTTTTGGGCTTACAATGCAGTGTTTAAATGAACACAGAAAACAGACTAAAATTCTTACTGTGCATTTACACTCAAATGATTTTAATTATGACTGTTAAGACCATTATGTAAAGGAATGCACTTTGTGTCTATATTGCTTAGTATGCAGTAATACTAGCAAGATTTGTGGGAAAAAATGTTATATAATGTTTATAAATGTTTATATAAATAAATAACTTACTAATAAAATTTATCACTTCACTGTTAAGAAAAAAAGACACTTGCCATCTGCTAGTGTAAAAGAACAGTGAGGTAACTTCGTGTATGATTATTTCATCACATGCACAAGAAAACACTGGAACTTATTCTGTGCTAATGCTACTAGGTGAAGGAGCAGTGTGAGCTGTGTGTTAATATAAAAACAGGGCTTGCTAGCCAAGTGTTCACTTGTATAGTACAGGGGAGCACAGAGAACTTCATCTGTAATTACTGTTAGATGTAAAGTAATGGCGTGACAGAGGTAGGCTGTGCATAGCTCTCAACTGTCCAGACTTTTGCCTCATACTTTTGACACGTTCTTCATAAAATTTGTGGTTTTCTGGCAACTCACTAAGGACTAAAGTCACTTAATAATGGCATGCATTTGAGTTTCAGACTCCATATTCTTAAAAAAATGTACACTAACACAAATCCTGTTATCCTAGTGACTTTCTAAATTTATAAGAGCAATATTTAAAATTTATACCAATTATTTTTGGGCCTTTGTCCCCCCATTCATTTAGGCTTTGTCTAGATTTCTTGCATTAAGAGGTTGACAGTTATGTGAGAGATGCTCCTACACTAAGAATATGGAATCATTGCTCTCTGGTGCCCAGAACAACAACACTAAACAGGTTATCAGCTCACATACCACAACTCCTATTTGTAATATGTACTCAACACAAACTTTCATATGCAGAGGTCCTGTCCAGAAACCTACCTAAACACCAGAGACCTCCAAAACACAAACATGCTACACCTAACACTATAACCCAAGCACCAAATATAGAAACACTACCACTTGTGTCTTAACCAAGCAAGCCCTTAAGGCAATGCACAACTATTCCAAATGTTTTAGTTATAGGTTACTCTATAGTGAGACATGCAGATGCCCCACTCACCACATTGAACAAGGAGAGGGTTACAGTCAACTGCCTGTCTGGTGCAAGGATTCACCTGCTCACACATGCACTCAAGTCTGTCAACAAGCACCATTATCACTCCATTATAGTTCATGTTGGTGTGAATGACTTGAGACATACCTCTCTGGACTATGTGAAGAGACACATGATTGAGCTGTCTGAATGTGTGTCCTAGGCAGGTATGTCCCTAGCTTTGAGAAGCATTTTACCCTCACCTAGGATGATACCACAATATAAACTGAAAATTATTGACTTCAATAATTGGCTTAGTTTTGGTGGCTTTCTAAGGGGATCCATTTCCTGTCAACCTTGAATGACATGGTGGATAGACCATGTTGCTTTGCCAAATATGGTCTTCTCCTGGCACCTATAGGCTTTCAGTTGCTGGCTAACGCACTTGCCACCCTTATAATGCCTCTTCTAGGCATGGTCACAACAACAAAATTCACAATGTGAAAATATCAAATACAAAGAAACTAAGGGTCATACTGCAAATTGTTAAGAGTTTAAAATAGGAAACTGGACTCTCTAGAAGCACACTTCTCCCTGGAAGATGTTGACATCTGTGCAGTCACAGAAACCTGGCTCTAGGCTGCAGAAAGTACCCCGGCCTTGCAAAGCTACAATGCCTTCCACACTTTCAGACCACAAATTGAAGGCATGAGAACCAAAGGAGGTGGAGTATATATCTTCATTAAAGATAATTACACCTCTAGAATGGTTAGACAAGAAAACTCTATAGAGCTACTCCACTTCCAAATTACAGTCGGTAAGACTCCCACTTTAGGCCATCATCAGATACAGGTCCCCTTCCATAAACCAAGATTTACACACAGCTTATTTAGACCTACTTGGGACAATTAAGGTACAACCTAACACCCAAGTCATGGGTGACTTCAACTGTCCATCCATTAATTGGGAAGCTTGTACGAGCCCAAACTCAATCACACAAAAACTCCTGGACTTTAACGCAAATGCCTTGGAACAAATAGTGCACCTTCCCACAGATGGCAGCAATATTCTAGACCTGCTCCTCACCAATATGAGTGACCGATGCAACGCCTCAAATGTAAGGCCCACACTGGTTAAATCTGACCATAAATCAGTCATTTTTGAAGTATCAGTAGAACCAGAACTCCCCAAAGGAAGATGTCACGCTAAAAAACTTCACCAAAGCTAACTATACCTTCCTAAGGGAAGGTATAAGTGACTTCCAAGCCTCAGTTTCTGCAGATGGCATTGACGGCTATGCTAAGTTATACACTGATGCCCTGTATAAATATCTACACAAATGGATAGACACAGCCATGCCAGACAGGATTAAAGCAAGATCTTCAAGAAAAAACAAACTGTCTTAGTGTGGACATCTAGCATTAATAAATTATACAATAAGTGAAAGAAGCTTCTGTCTAAAAATACAAAAGTGAGAACTCAGAACTGGAAGAGCAACCTCCTCAGCCTAAACAAGCAAATAAGACAACTCATAAAATATTTAAAGAGCAACTATGAGAAAAGGCTTTCTTCAGCTACGTCTGGAACCTAAAAGGTAGGATTCAGATATGTAAAAGGTAGGATTCCGATGTGTGCTGAACTAATTGTGGGTGGGATGACATCACACACACTGACCCTGCGGAAATTGCAAACCTGCTAGCAGACAGGTTTGGCGAACATTTCACCCTCCCATCCCCCTAAGCATGCCACAAACCATCTCCTTCTCCCTGCATCTCCAAAGAGCAATTCACCAGTGCTCTCCAAGGATAAGAACACAGCCTCCATGGGACCAGATGACATTCTGAGCTGCATTCTTTATAGGTTCATAGTATGTTACTAGGCTATTAGCCCTAGGACCTTTATAAGCCTAGCCATATTATACCCTTGTTCCCTTATTGACCAAGTTGTATGGTCTTTATTTGCAGAGTGAGTCTATGATCAGCACCAAGACTGTACTTATCCAAGAGGGACATAGGTGACATCCCTGGGGTAAATTTACAGTCTCCCATCCAGTTATCTAACTTACGCTTAAATAGGGTCATTGAGGAGCTCTGTTTTATGTGAATTGGGAATTTATTCCAGAGGAGTGGCAATCTCTGGGAGACATATTTGTCTCTCCAGGGTTAATGTCACAAGTTAGTTTAAGATTCCTAGAGCAAGTGAATCTTTGTCTCATTTGACTTGCGGATGTGCAGCTTTTCCATTAGGGGAGGGTCCGAGACTGCTCTGTAGGCGAGGCACAAGTCGCCTCTCAGCACCCTATAAGATACAGAGTACAGTGACAGGGCCTTCAGTCTGTCCATGTAGGTTATGTGTTGAATACCCTGAATTTTCTTGGTGAGAAACCTCTGAGGTCTCTACAGCTGCTGCAAGTGTTTGGTGAGGTACATACAGATGGAAGCATTGTACTCTATTAGTGGTTTGATGAGGGATGAGTACAGGGGAGTTGTAACATCCTTAGGTCTGGATACGATGCCCTTACTTAAGAGTTGTGCAACACAGAAGCCCTTCCTTACTACTGTGGACACATGGTGATTGAAGTTAAGATTGCTATCAACCTGTGTTCCCAAATCTCTCACCGCAGGGTTTGAGCTAAGGGGGAGGTACTGTTAATATTGTAATTTTCAGGGAATTCCCCTTTGCTGAAAGTGATGATAATGCATTTTTTTGTGTTTAGTTTAAGTCCTTGGCTTTGGCATCAATCATTTGTCTGTATAAGCTCTTTTTGTAGTATATCAACATTGTTGGGGGACTCAATGATTGCGCCCAGTTTGCAGTCATTATTGAAGTTGGTAAGCAGAAGGCCATCTATTTTCACCTGGACTTGTGAGAAATAGTTTCCAAGCAGTAGAGGGCCCAGCACAGATCCTTGTGGTACACCACTGGTAACTGGTCTGCTAGTAGAGGTGGCATCCCCAAAAATCATGTTCAGATGAGGTTCCTGAGTTTATAGATAAATACTAGGCTTGGATGTCAGTCTGTAGACTATTATAAGCCTAGCCAATAACCAGTGGTCAGAATCAAACCCTGTACCTTGCATCTGTGGTGTTAAGACCTTAACCATTATGCCAGAGCTAGCTACTCCATTAGGCAGCCTATTCAACCACAGCCTGAGCACTGGCTTTGTCCCCACTGAATAGAAAGCAGTGACTGTTATCCCCCTCCACAAGGGCAGCTCAGCAACAGACCTGGGCAACTGTAGACACATAGGTTTAACCAGCTACATCTGTAAGGCTGTGTAATGAATCATCATGGACCTCATAAGTGACGATATAGTTGACCTCCAAACCCTGGATCTGTCCCAGTTTGGTTTTGTCAAGGGCAGGTCCTGCCTGCTAAACCTGGTGGACTTCTTCGAGAATGTAACCAGAGCCATAGATGAGGGCAAAGCCATGCACACAGCCTATCTTGACTTGGCCAAGGCACTGTCCCACATTTGGGCATCATTAATAAACTAACTCAGTTGAATATCAACCCCTATGTTGTCAGGTGGGTTGCAAATTGTCCAGATCGACAACACTCTGTCAAAGTGTGAGACTTTAACTCTAACAGCAGACTTGTCACCAGTGGAATCCCACAAGGATCAGTGCTGGGCCCCCTTTTGTTTGGCATATAGGTCTCAGAAGTCCAGACCAAAATGGAGGGGCTGTGGTTAACCAAGTCTGCAGATGACTGCAAATTAGGTGCCATCATTGAATCCCCAAGTGATGTTAGCGTACTTCAAAAGGGGCTTACACAGACCAATGATTGGTGTCAAAGCCATGATCTTAAATTAAATGTTAAAAAATGCATCATCATTCCCTTCGGTAAAAACAATGCCCTTGCTGATTATAAAATAAACAATAATACCCCAAGTACCAGTTCAGTAGCGAGAGATCTGGGAACACAAGTTGACTGTGACCTTAACTTTGACCACCATGTGTCTACTGTGGTGAAGGCATTCTGTGTCACTCACCAGATTAGCAAAGGCCTTGCCTCAAGACCAAAATAGGTTATAACTTCCCCTGTACTCTTCCCTCATCAGGCCTATTATTGAAACGTATGCTTCCTTTAGTATGCCCCGTACCTGACACCTGCAGCAGCTTGACAGACCTCAGAGATTTCTAAGAAAATTCAGGGTCTCCAGCAGATGTCTTATATGGGCAGACTGAGGTCGCTTTCACTGTACTCAGTTGTGTGTAGACTATCTAGAGGCAACTTTTGTCTGGTTTACAGGACTATCTCTGACCAAATCTAATGGAAATGCTGCATATCCGTAAGTCAAATGGGATTAGAGTCACCCATTCTGGGAACCTCAATCTAGCCTGTGACATAAACAGGATCTGCTGGAGAGACAGATACATCTCTCAGAGGCTGCCACTCCTCTGGAATAGGCTTCCAATCCATATCAAGCAGAGCATCTGCATAACGCTGTTTAAGCACAGCCTGGATGAGTACATGGAAAACCATAAATTTCTGCAGGGGATTGCCCCGGCTTCTCTCTTGGACATGGGTAGTCCTTGCTAGAAAAACCTTGGGTATAGATGATATTTCTCATCTAGTATTAAAATGGGATTTAATGGATATGCTTGTAAAGAACCTTGGGTCAATTGCCTAGTAACATCCTATGAACCTATGAGACTGTGTCTTATTCTTCGTACAAGTAAGAATAATGTGTGTAACAAAAAATGGTCCGTTTCTGGGGTTTGACTCCATTTGCCTTTCTATTCACTCAAATATTCAAGAGGAATTGGTATTTTTTTTTAATTTGTAAAAGATAGTTCAGTAAGGTTTGCAATTTAAAAGCTAGTTGTCTGTCTTTGATGTGCTGAATGTCTTGATTTTACGTGTTATGGACTTAAAATGAATCCCAGTAGTGTGGTTTATTAATTTGGGCAGATATGTAATAATCAGTTTATAGCAAGGAATATTACTTACAGGTGGAGACTGGAATGTGATTTGCAATGGTGAAGATGTGTCTGGGGACCAAGAAGGGAAAGTGTAACAAAGGAGGGTAGATTTTTGAAGAAATTTATGAAAATATTTGGCACGGAAGACATGAATTCAGTAACATAATTAACTGATAAAACATGATTACAGTGAAGATCTACAGCTTTTGGTGGAACAGCAAGAGGCAAGAATACTCAAAAGTTTGTATTATTGATAAAGTACAAAAATATATATACTTCAAGATTAGGAACACGCAAATCATTTGAATGAAATGATTGTAGCCTTGCTAATATTAAATAACCAGCCATATTAAAGAATGCTTGAATGAGGTCGGGCATGGTCAGACTTGAATCATTATCCCAGGCACCATTAACTCTTATAGTTTCATAGGGGTACACTAGGCTAATGGCCCTGGAGCCTTTACAAGCCTAACCCAAAAGATTTCCTGGCATCATGCCGCCCAATGTTATTTCCCAGTGCCCCTGTCTAGCAGGGCCACTGAAATGATACATGGGGTGAATTTTCTATTTCCCATCCACTCGTCAAGATTTCTCTTTAAGAGGGCCAGTGAGGTGCTCTGCAGAGCATGGGCAGTCTCTGAGTTAGGAACCTGTCCCTACAACAAGTTCTGTTGATTGAGGTGATGAGGTTGAGATCTCTGGTGCATGTGGCATGAAGGGATTGGGATTTCTTTAGATGTAGCAAATCTAACAGTGCCTGGGTCAGACATGGCTTTGTAGGTCAAGTAGAGATTGCCTCTAAGTAGGCAATATGATACCGAGAAAAGTTGGAGTTTTTTTAGTCTTTCCGCATAGGGCAAGTATTTAAGGCCTAGGATCCTCTTAGTGAGGTATTTTTGTGGTCTTTCTAGTTGTTGCATGTGTCTAGCAAGGTACATGCCGAATGGGGCATTGTATTTGATAACTGGTCTAATGAGGGAAGAGTAGAGAGAGACAATGAACCTCTTTCTTCCTGGAGGCAAACCCTTTGTAATGAGATGTGCCACATAAAAGGATTTTCTGACCACAGTGGCAGTGTGATTATCAAAGGATAGGTTGCTTTCCACTTGTGTTCCCAGATCACTTATGACACCTTCGATGTTCAGTGGACTACTATTGATGTGGCAGTTCATGGGTACCGTGTTCTTCCCAAAGGGAATGATGATGCATTTTTTGGTGTTGAGCTTAAGCCCATGGTTCTGACACCAGTCACTGGTTTCTGTGAGGTCTTTGTGTAGAATGTCAACATCATTTGGGGAGCTAATAATAGCAAAATTGGTCAGCCAGAGTCCCTTGGTTTTGGCCTGGACTTCAGAAAAGTATATACCAAACAGGAGAGGACCCAGGACTGATCCCTGTGGGACACCACTCATGACTGGTCAGCAGTCTGACTTGGAGTTCACTACTTTCACTGTGGGGGTTATATCAGTAATCCAGTTTGCAACCCACCTTGTGACATAGGGGTTGATATCTAATTTAGTGAGTTTATCTATGATTCCTGAGTGAGGAATTGTATCGAAGGTCTTGGCCAGATCGAGGTAGGCTGTGTGTACTACCTTGCCTTCATCCACAGCTTTGGTGACAGGCTCGAAGAAGTCCACCAGGTTGTGCAGACAGGATCTACCCTTAAATCCAAACTGTGTGGGGTCTAGAGTCTGGAGATTCTCTATGTCCTTATTTATTAGGTCCATGATGATGCGCTCCATAGCCTTACATACCAGGCTCATCAGGCTAATGGGGAGGTAGTTCCCAGGGTTCGTATTCGCACCCCTTTGTTTAGTGGATGCATGTAGCAGTACGCCATTTGGTGGGGACAAAGCCAGAAATTAGGCTGTGATTGAACAGGACACACAGGTGTGGTGTCAGTTCAGTTTGCAATTCATTTAGAACGCAGCCTGGGATGTTGTCCAGTCCCATGGAAGCTGTATTCTTGATCTTGGACAGTGCGATTTTAACCTGTGCAGCTGTAATATTGGGTGTTAAGCATCCTTCAGGTATTGTGATTAGCCCTTAAGGTGGTGAGAGGGGAGTGAAGTTGGCACTGAATCTGTCAGTCAGTATGTTGGCAATGTCTGTTGGCTCTGTATAGGAATTACCATTGTGTAGTAGCTCTGAGCATATCTGAGCCTTGCTCTGTAGATTTCTGACATAACTATAGAAGGCCTTGTTGTTGTCCTTAGTATCTGTTGCAGTTTTGTTTTCGTAGCTAGCTTTAGAGGATTTGAAGAGAGATCTCAGTTTTTTGTTGAGGCTGACAAGGGGGCTTTTCCAGTCTTGGGACTTCACCTTGTTCTGCAACAGTTTCTTCTTTCTGTTGTAGAGCTTGTTTATGGCAGGGGACCACCAGATTGGCATCCTTTTTTTGGAGGAGAGCGTCTTGGCTCTATTGGGAATGGCCTGTTCCATGCATTTGTGTACATGTTCATACAGTGCATTGGAGTATTATTCAGCAGTCCTGCATTTATTCTCCATTTGCATAGGCTTTGTAAAGTTAGCCACCTCAGTTTTTAGAATCCCAAAGTTGGCTAAGTTTTTTCGGTGGTTTCCTTTGTGGGGGGTGGGGTGGGGTGGAATGTGGATATCCATGGTAGCTAGCTTGTGGTCAGATCTGACCAAGGAGGAGTTGACAAGTAGTGTAGAGCAACGGTCACCCATATTAATAATGACCAGGTCGAGGATGTTGCTACCCCTAGTGGATGTAAGAATGAGCTTGTCCCGGGCATTGGAATTGATGAATTCCAGGAAATGTTGAGCAAGTGTGTTGGTACTTGAGTAGTTTTCCCAGTTAATGGAGGGGCAGTTAGTCACTCAGTATGAGAGTGTTGGGTTGGACCTTAATATTTTCCAGGTTGTTTAGAACTGTGGAGAGAGTATTGGGGCTTGGTGGGGGATCTGTATAAGGCAACAACCTGGATTGCAGTCTTGCCCAGTGTTAGTTGTACCTGGAGTATCTCTGATGTGTTATGTTGGGCTACTGGCCTGGAGGTGTACATATCCTTTATGAATATGGAGACAACACCGCCTTTAGGGCTTTGGTCCATGTTTTGGAGCCAAAGGTGTGGTGTGAGTTATAGCCTGATAGAGCTGGAGTGCTTCCAGGTGCCTTGAACCAGGTCTCTGTTACTGCACAAATGTCGATGTTCTCCATTTTAAGGAGTGCTTCAAATGAGTGCATCTTGAGATTTAGACTTTTAGCACTGAGTAGCATAACCCTAGGTTACATTTGCTTTTATCTGTTATGGTGGTATTTTGATCATCTGGACATTGCTTAAAAAAGGCACTATAGGGGTGGCAAGGGCTTTGGCCAGTATATGGAATCCAAGGGGTGACAGATGCAGGCCATCTCTGGCAAAGCATCAAGGTCTGTCAGTCATGTCATCCCAGGCAGACATATACTGGATCCCCTTGGAATGACACCAGAAACCTAGCCAGTTATTGAAGTCAATCATTCTTTGGTTGTACTGTGGTATCGTTCTTGGTGACAGTAAGATGCTACTCAGGGCTAGGGTCATGCCCTCCTGGGCTACATGATCTTGAGAGCTCCTCCATGTCTCTTTTCATGTAGTCCAGGGAAGTGTGTCTCAGGTCATTCACACCCACATGGACAATGGCAGAGTCACATCTGTACATGTTGTGGAGTGACCTGAGTCCATGCGTTATGCGGCATATCCTGGCTCCCGCCTGGCAGCTGACCGTTACCTTCTCCTTATTCAATCTAATGAGTGGGACATCAGTATTCCTTACTATTGAGTCACCTATGATAAATGTATTGGGTAAGTTGTTTTTACTTAGGGGCTTAAGTTGTGTGGCACACAGTGTGAGCTGTGTGTGTCGTGGTTTGTGCTGTGGTGCGGTGGTTGCATGCATTTCTGCCTTGGAGGTCTCTGTTTGGTTAGATTTTTATTGAGAGCCTCTGCGAAGGTGGGCGTGTGTTTTGTGTTATGTGATAGTTGTGAGGGTATGTGGCTATATGTCCCTTGTGGTGTGGTGCTAGTGTTGACCTTCTCCTCTTGACTGGCTATTCCAGTCTTGGCTGGAGAGTGCATGGCTTCCAATTTGGATAAGTAGGTGCATCTGTCAGAAGTCTGAGTGTTGTGGGGTAAGAGGAAAGGGTTGTTGGTGTACATGAGGCAGTTTCTACATTGCCCCAGGATGCCCATGTTCACCTGGTTGATACGAGAAAGCACGGGGGACTGAGCTTTGGACATGGCTGGAGGGTGTGTGATTTATTACATACTGAGGCCATTTCTTTTACAGAAAGTTTAGTGCTGGTAGTCTGAGTGCTACAGTAATTGTTACAGCAAGTCTGAAGAAGTGCTAGACTTTATTAGCTAGTTAAAGTGCAGAAAAAAAGAGAACTAGCAAGATCTAAGGGAAAATCTGAAGACTTTCTGCCACCAGGAGTAGTTTAGCCTAGCTTAGCAGTGCTGTGCATCATGCAAACACGGGTTTTTAAGGCAGAAAGTTAAAAGGGATAGAATGCAACCCAAAACAGCCAATAAGGTACAATTTCAGAGCTAGAAACCATTCCTCTAGTGGTAGATAGGCTACTCAGTGCTTACTACTCCCACTGATAAGCAGAAAGGCTTCCCTCTGTCACAGAAAGGTCTGGGCAACTCAGAAACTCCAATACAGTGCTGGATTCAACAAATCTGAATCCAGACTGTTCTAGTAACAGAAAATGGTGGGAAAATGAGCAAACAGATATAAATTTTTTTCTTTTTAAGGAAAACGGTAACAAAATGCACTGAAAACAACAATACATTCACAATAAATTCACATTAAACACAGACCAGGCTAGCACACTTGTGTTTGTAACCAACAAACAGTAAATGCAGTTGAAATAATTGCAATAACTTATAAAAAGACTAAGATAAAGTGCAGTAAGCAATTTTAAGCAAGAAAAAACAAGCGGCAGTACTTAGAATCAACCAAATTCTCTTCCTCCTTTCTGCTGCTCTTGTAGTCTGCAGGACGCCAAAACAGGATCTGCTGAGCTAAAACAAGCGGAAACCCACACAAACACAGGTTTGTTTAAGGCAGAAAGTTAAAAGGGATAGAATGCAGGCCAAAACTGCCAATAAAGTACAATTTCAGAGCTGGAAACCATTCCTCTAGTGGTAGATAGGCTACTCAGTGCTTACCGTTCCCACTGATAAACAGAAAGACTTCCCTCTATCACAGAAAGGTCTGGGCAACTCAGAAACTCCAATACGGTGCTGAATTCAGCAAATCTGAATCCATACTATTCTAGTAACAGAAAGTGGCAGGAAAACAAGCAAACAGATGGAATTTGTTTTTTTTTTTTTTTTTTTTTAGGAAAACAATAATACATACAGCTAAAACAATAATAAATTCACAATAAATTCACTTTAAACACAGAGCAGGCTAGCGCACTTCAGTATGTAGCCAACAAACAGTAAATGCAGTTGAAATAATTGCAATAACTTATAAAACAAATAAAATAAAATGTAGTAAGCAATTTTAAGCAAGAAAAAAAGCAAGTGGGGGTACTTGAAATCAACCAAAGTCTCTCTCCTGCTCTTGTAGTCTGCAGAACACCAAAACAGGATCTGCTGAGCTAAAACAAGTGCAAAGCTGACCAAACACAGGCTTTTAATGCAGAAAGTTAAAAGGGATAGAATGCAGCTCAAAATGGTCAATAAGGTACAATTTTAGAGCTGGAAACCGCTCCTCTAGCGGTAGATAGGCTGCTCAGTGCTTACCACTCCCACTGATAAGCAAAAAGGCTTCCCCCTATCACAGAAAGGTCTGGGCAACTCAGAATCTCCAATACAGTCCTGAATTCAGCAAATCTGAATCTGGACTATTCTAGTAACAGGAAATGGTGGGAAAACAAGCAAACCGATATAATTTTTTTAACAAAAATAACAAGATTTGCGCTAGGGCACCACGTTCCAAAAACTACAAGTAGAAATAATGTAAGTCCCATAAAACGGAACGTGGAGGGTGAATAAATAGGCATACACTTTAAAATGCCAAAGCAACAACAGCCTATACGGCTAATCGTAAGTCCATACCAAAAGCAAAATATACCACAGGAGATGAATATCACACAACTCCAGAGTGCCAGGAACGTTCTTTATTCAAATGCAGTAAGCGCTTTCACCAAACACGGCTTCTTCAGACTGTAACAGCATTGATAATCAACAGCCTTTAAATACCTTTCTTAAAACATTAACCTATTATGCAATTAATCAATTAGTACACCTCAAACATTTAAAGTGACCATGAATATATTCATACAATATTTGACAATTTTTATATATAAACTTAAAAATACATATATATGTATATAAAAGATGATATATATAAAAAATATATTAAAAATCTTATAAAACCACATCACTTTGTCAAAAACATACCCCATTCATAACATACACATTCAGGGTGTCATCAAATTAAAGCTTTACATAGCTTCCTTCTCTTTAATACAGATTGAATGCTAACCTTGTCATTCAGGCCAGGACTAAAGTCTGCTCTGCACCTGACGATCCATCTAAGTTCCATCTCTAGTGTGTAGGTTTCAACATCCCCCCCTCTCAGAGTTGTATAGATGTTCTGTAAGACAAGGAACGTAAATACATGTGCATCACTCGTTGTCATCTGATGTTTCGCTAATGCATTATTTGCATCCCTAACCCTCATTTTATAATTATGCTCCCTTATTCTCTCTCTTAATTGCCTGTTCGTTTTACCAATGTAAAACGCTGAACAGGCAGAACAGGTGGCAAGATAAATAACATTTTCAGATCTACAGTTTGTCCCTGTCATAAAAGAAAAAATCTGTCCAGTGACAGGTTGTTCAAAGGTGGTACTGTTATTAATATACCCACATTGATTGCAACTACCACACGCATTGGTGTTAAAACCTGGACTTGGATGTCTAACCCCATCTTTATGGCACAACATACTCTTGAGGTTCATTTTATTTTTATAGGTGTACCTTGGTTTTGGTCCTACAACATTACTAATCTCCTCATCCACACACAACACATCCCAATGTTTCTCAATGATGTTCCTAATATTAAAAACATCACTAGTATAAAAAATTGGAACACTGAGACTGGTATTCATAATCTTGGGTTGGGGTCCCTCACCTTCCTGTGTTGTACTACAACCTCCACTAGAAAAATATGGATGCGCTATAGTATTCCTCAACCCACTGGTATCAGTGAAAGCTTTGTTAATCTCAACTTCACTATATGACCTACATAACAGCCTCATTCTCAGACCAGAAATCTCTTTCCTATAACCATCATCTACGGGGTTAAGACGAGATGCCCTCATGGCCTGTCCTCTCATGACATTACTAAAGACATGTAGCGGATGCATACTTGTTCTGTGAAGTAAAGTATTTCTGTAACAACTCTTCCTATGAACAGAAGTGTTCAGTAGACCATTCTGCAGTCTAATAATGTCTACATCCAAAAACGATAGGTAATTTTTAGAATAACTCATAGTGAACTTTAAATAACCAGTAGTGTTGTTGATGTAATCCGAAACTCATGTAATTGTGCTTCAGTCCCTTTCCAAATTAAAAGATTAGTCACAGACCTCTTATAAAATGTAACGTGCTGTTTATACCTTGGACTAGGTATTAATATATCCTTCTCCCATATAGCCATAACAAGGTTGGCGTAGCTATTGGCACAGGATGTGCCCATAGCTCATCCTTACAAATATAATTCATTCGCAAATAAAAACACATTATTTTCTAATATAATTTCAAGAAAAAGTGCTATTAATTCAATTTTATTGACATCTAAAGATGAATACTTTTTTAAATATTCCTGTATACAATCAATCCCACTATCGTTAGGAATGACAGTGAAAAGGCTGACCACATCAAAGGTAACTAAGAAATACTCACTGCTCTCATCTAATGTATTAACATACTCATACAAACTAATTAAAAATTCTTTACTGTCTTTCGAAATAATATCATTAGAGTCAATAATGGGTCTTAATTGTTTTTCCACATACAATGAGAATGGTTGAGTCAACCATCCCTGCCCCGAGACTATGGGTCTCATCAGGGGATTAGATACACTCTTATGGACCTTAGGAAGGCCCTTAAGTACAGGTATTAAGGGATTGGCAACCCTTAAGAACCTAGACAGGTTCCTATCAATAATGTTACATCTGTACAAATCATCTATAGTGTCATATACACGAAATACTTTTAACCTCACTTCATCCAAGTCCAATTTACTATAAAAAGAGGTATCACTCAGTATATGGTGGACACTATCCTTATATTTTTCAACATCTATGACTACGATGGGACCTCCTTTGTCTGCAGGGGTGATGATGATGGAATCATCCCTTCTTAAATTGTCCAGGGCTTGCCTTTGTGCATAAGTCAAATTATTCCTACCCCTCCTGTTTCTGTTCTGACTGCTATTGTCACTATAATATTTATAAAGATCTTGTTCCACCAATCTATTATAAGTTTCCAAAACAGGATGTAGGATTGGAACATAAGTACTCACTGGTCTAAAGACATTCAAGTTATCCTTCATAACCCCTGAAGTCCCATATTGTAACTTCAATTGCACATTCCTCATAAACATTTTTATATCTATCATTGTATCAGTTATATCACTGTTCTTACTAGGAATAAATGTTAAGCCCTTGTTCAACACAAATTCCTCATCATGGCTCAGTATCCTATTGGACATATTAATTACAATGGATTCCCCTTCACACTCCACATTTTCTTTATTGTAGGGCCAACCTGCTCTGTTTCCATCACTTTCCATTTTTGACGGCCTCTGCTCATGGAGCGTGTTCTCCCCTTGAAACGGGGTGACTGTATCGGGAAAGGGGTATCCCTATTATTAACATCATTTCCCTCTGTCCTTCTATATTCTATAATTTTCTTTCTTACAACAGGATTAGTAACGCTCTCCAATTGAGTAGTACATACATTTTGCACACTATTAACAGCAGATGTCCCAACCACACACACTTTACTATTTGTATTCTTATTAATGGTAACCACAGATGGGTATAAATTCACAGTATCAGGACGTTCAGTAGCAGAAACAACATTAATATGTTCAGAAGCAGGGGCAACACTGTCCACCACCCCAGTACATTCCAAATTACCACATACAACAGTATTAGGCTCATTATTGCATTCAAAACCACTTGTCGTAAAATGATTATTCACATTAATAATGTCACCAGCCTGAGTCTTTCTCTTTGTTCTTCCATGCATAGTCCTAGGCCAAACAAAAATTTGACCATTATTAAAATCAAACATGTCTCTCTCAATCTTTTGTTTTTTCTGGTCTAAGAGCCGTTTCTCATAGAGTAAGACGTTGTCCATAAGCCTATCAATACCAGCAATAGCCTTCGAAGATGTAAACTTCGAGGTGATAGACCCATGTAACTTAATTACTTTCTCACGCAATGCCTCCTCTTCAGGTAAATGATAGGCATTTACCTGAAGAGGAGGCATTGCGTGAGAAAGTAATTAAGTTACATGGGTCTATCACCTCGAAGTTTACATCTTCAAAGGCTATTGCTGGTATTGATAGGCTTATGGACAACGTCTTACTCTATGAGAAACGGCTCTTAGACCAGAAAAAACAAAAGATTGAGAGAGACATGTTTGATTTTAATAATGGTCAAATTTTTGTTTGGCCTAGGACTATGCATGGAAGAACAAAGAGAAAGACTCAGGCTGGTGACATTATTAATGTGAATAATGATTTTACGACAAGTGGTTTTGAATGCAATAATGAGTCTAATACTGTTGTATGTGGTAATTTGGAATGTACTGGGGTGGTGGACAGTGTTGCCCGTGCTTCTGAACATATTAATGTTGTTTCTGCTACTGAACGTCCTGATACTGTGAATTTATACCCATCTGTGGTTACCATTAATAAGAATACAAATAGTAAAGTGTGTGTGGTTGGGACATCTGCTATTAATAGTGTGCAAAATGTATGTACTACTCAATTGGAGAGCGTTACTAATCCTGTTGTAAGAAAGAAAATTATAGAATATAGAAGGACAGAGGGAAATGATGTTAATAATAGGGATACCCCTTTCCCGATACAGTCACCCCTGCTTCAAGGGGAGAACACGCCCATGAGCAGAGGCCAAAAACGGAAAGTGATGGAAACAGCAGGTTGGCCCTACAATAAAGAAAATGTGGAGGTGAAGGGAATCCATTGTAATTAATATGTCCAATAGGATACTGAGCCATGATGAGGAATTTGTGTTGAACAAGGGCTTAACATTTATTCCTAGTAAGAACAGTGATATAACTGATACAATGATAGATATAAAAATGTTTATGAGGAATGTGCAATTGAAGTTACAATATGGGACTTCAGGGGTTATGAAGGATAACTTGAATGTCTTTAGACCAGTGAGTACTTATGTTCCAATCCTACATCCTGTTTTGGAAACTTATAATAGATTGGTGGAACAAGATCTTTATAAATATTATAGTGACAATAGCAGTCAGAACAGAAACAGGAGGGGTAGGAATAATTTGACTTATGCACAAAGGCAAGCCCTGGACAATTTAAGAAGGGATGATTCCATCATCATCACCCCTGAAGACAAAGGAGGTCCCATCGTAGTCATGGATGTTGAAAAATATAAGGATAGTGTCCACCATATGCTGAGTGATACCTCTTTTTATAGTAAATTGAACTTGGATGAAGTGAGGTTAAAAGTATTTAGTGTATATGACACTATAGATGATTTGTACAGATGTAACATTATTGATAGGAACCTGTCTAGGTTCTTAAGGGTTGCCAATCCCTTAATACCTGTACTTAAGGGCCTTCCTAAGGTCCATAAGAGTGTATCTAATCCCCCGATGAGACCCATAGTCTCGGGGCAGGGATGGTTGACTCAACCATTCTCATTGAATGTGGAAAAACAATTAAGACCCATTATTGACTCTAATGATATTATTTCGAAAGACAGTAAAGAATTTTTAATTAGTTTGTATGAGTATGTTAATACATTAGATGAGAGCAGTGAGTATTTCTTAGTTACCTTTGATGTGGTCAGCCTTTTCATTGTCATTCCTAACGATAGTGGGATTGATTGTATACAGGAATATTTAAAAAAGTATTCATCTTTAGATGTCAATAAAATTGAATTAATAGCACTTTTTCTTGAAATTATATTAGAAAATAATGTGTTTTTATTCATAATGAATTATATTTGCAAGGATGGCTATGGGCACATCCTGTGCCCATAGCTACGCCAACCTTGTTATGGCTATATGGGAGAAGGATATATTAATACCTAGTCCAAGGTATAAACAGCACGTTACATTTTATAAGAGGTTCGTGGATGACCTCTTTTTAATTTGGAAAGGGACTGAAGCACAATTACATGAGTTTGCGGATTACATCAACAACACTACTGGTTATTTAAAGTTCACTATGAGTTATTCTAAAAATTACCTATCATTTTTGGATGTAGACATTATTAGACTGCAGAATGGTCTACTGAACACTTCTGTTCATAGGAAGAGTTGTTACAGAAATACTTTACTTCACAGAACAAGTATGCATCCGCTACATGTCTTTAGTAATGTCATGGGAGGACAGGCCATGAGGGCATCTCGTCTTAACCCCGTAGATGATGGTTATAGGAAAGAGATTTCTGGTCTGAGAATGAGGCTGTTATGTAGGTCATATAGTGAAGTTGAGATTAACAAAGCTTTCACTGATACCAGTGGGTTGAGGAATACTATAGCGCGTCCATATTTTTCTAGTGGAGGTTGTAGTACAACACAGGAAGATGAGGGACCCCAACCCAAGATTATGAATACCAGTCTCAGTGTTCCAATTTTTTATACTAGTGATGTTTTTAATATTAGGAACATCATTGAGAAACATTGGGATGTGTTGTGTGTGGATGAGGAGATTAGTAATGTTGTAGGACCAAAACCAAGGTACACCTATAAAAATAAAATGAACCTCAAGAGTATGTTGTGCCATAAAGATGGGGTTAGACATCCAAGTCCAGGTTTTAACACCAATGCGTGTGGTAGTTGCAATCAATGTGGGTATATTAATAACAGTACCACCTTTGAACAACCTGTCACTGGACAGATTTTTTCTTTTATGACAGGGACAAACTGTAGATCTGAAAATGTTATTTATCTTGTTACCTGTTCTGCCTGTTCAGCGTTTTACATTGGTAAAACGAACAGGCAATTAAGAGAGAGAATAAGGAGCATAATTATAAAATGAGGGTTAGGGATGCAAATAATGCATTAGCGAAAACATCAGATGACAACGAGTGATGCACATGTATTTACGTTCCTTGTCTTACAGAACATCTATACAACTCTGAGAGGGGGGGATGTTGAAACCTACACACTAGAGATGGAACTTAGATGGATCGTCAGGTGCAGAGCAGACTTTAGTCCTGGCCTGAATGACAAGGTTAGCATTCAATCTGTATTAAAGAGAAGGAAGCTATGTAAAGCTTTAATTTGATGACACCCTGAATGTGTATGTTATGAATGGGGTATGTTTTTGACAAAGTGATGTGGTTTTATAAGATTTTTAATATATTTTTATATATATATCATCTTTTATATACATATATATGTATTTTTAAGTTTATATATAAAAATTGTCAAATATTGTATGAATATATTCATGGTCACTTTAAATGTTTGAGGTGTACTAATTGATTAATTGCATAATAGGTTAATGTTTTAAGAAAGGTATTTAAAGGCTGTTGATTATCAATGCTGTTACAGTCTGAAGAAGCCGTGTTTGGTGAAAGCGCTTACTGCATTTGAATAAAGAACATTCCTGGCACTCTGGAGTTGTGTGATATTCATCTCCTGTGGTATATTTTGCTTTTGGTATGGACTTACGATTAGCCGTATAGGCTGTTGTTGCTTTGGCATTTTAAAGTGTATGCCTATTTATTCAAGCCTCCACGTTCCGATATAATTTTTTTGTTTGTTTGTTTTTTTAAGAAAACAGTAATAAATACACTTAAAACAACAGTAAATTCACAATAAATTCACTTTAAACACAGAATAGGATAGCACACTTGAGTATGTAGCCAACAAACAGTAAATGCAGTTGAAATAATTTCAATAACTTATAAAATGACTAAAATAAAGTGCAGTAAGCAATTTTAAGCAAGAAAAAGCAAGCGGAGGTACTTTGAGTCAAAGTCTCTTTCTCCTTTATGCTGCCCTTGTAGTCTGCAGGATGCCCAAACAGGATCCGCTGAGCTAAAACCTTATGGTCGTACCTATAAGTGTCTTGCCTCTTCAGGATTCCTGAACCAACACTTTGTAAAGCTTAGAAAACAACCTGATGACATCGCATTTGCGTTTTGGGGACTGGGAAACTTAAACCTGTAGAGCTTGTTAAACAAGCAGCTGAAAGCTCAATTACAGATTATTAAAAGATGATATAAGAATGACATTTAGCTTTGATAAATGTGCAGAGGCAATGTTTATACCAGAATAACTGGCTCATCAAGAAAAATATCACCTGGGAAAGGAATGTGATGTAAAATAACTTGAAAAAGAGAGATTTTAAAAATATTTGGGAATAAATGAAGGGTCAGCAACAAAGCATGGACAAAGCTTATAAAAGAACATTTTAGAGGAGTAAAATTAATATAGCAAACTACATTGACATCTAGGAATAAAGTCCTGTTCTAACTTGCAGCTTTGACATTATCGCCTGGGACCAGAATGAGTTAGATCAATTAGACAGGAAAACAGGACAACTGCAGTTCCATGATTATCAGATGATATATAAAACACAGAGCTTGGCAAGATTATATATACCATGGTCTAAAGAAGGCAATGGTCTCCTTGAACGTGACTATATACATACATGTAATGGCAATAATGCCCACTTAAGACAGTGGACTGTACACACACTGATTTACAGCATCTGTAGAAAAAGTGGGAGACACAGAAAAATGTACGTTCTGCAGTACAGAGATAGAACCAACTGCACATAGGTTGGTATTATGCTATTGGCCCTAGGGCCTATACAAGCCTAGCCATAACAATTCCCTGGATATTTCTTCCCACAATATTTACTTCTCTGGACTCTTGTCTAGCAGGACGATTGACATGATCTCCAGGGTGAATTTCCTATCTCCCATCCAATCATCAAGGTTCCTTTTGAAGAGGGCCAATGAGGTGCTCTGCTTGACATGTATGGGCAGTCTATTCCAGAGTATGGGGAGTCTCCGGGTCAGGAACCGATCCCTCCAGCATGTTTTGCTCATTGTGATGACAAGGTTTAGATCCCTGGAGTGTGTGGTTCTGAGGGATTGAGATTTCTTTAAGTGGAGCATGTCCAACAGCTCAGGGTTTGATATGGCCTTGTATGTTAAGCAGAGATCGCCTCTGAGTAGACGATATGCCACAGAGTATAGCTGGAGTTTTTTTAGATGGTCAGCATATGGCATGTGCTTTAGGCCTGTGATTCTTTTAGTGAGGTATTTCTGTGGCCTTTCCAGCTGTTGCAAATGTCTTGTGAAGTACATACCAAATGGGGCATTGTACTCTATAATGGGTCTAATGAGGGATGAGTACAGTGGGACAGTGACCTCCTTTTTTCTGGATGAAAAGCCCTTAGTGATGAGGTGTGCCACATAGAAGGATGTCCTGACTGTTGTGGCGATATGGTTATCGAAAGTGAGACCACTGTCCACCTGTGTCCCGAAGTCTCTCATCACACTTTCGATGTTTAGTGTACTGCCACCTATGTGGTAATTCATGGGTACGTGTTTTTTTCCAAAGGGGATAACTATGTATTTCTTGGCATTAAGCTTGAGCCCATGGCTCTGGCACCAGGCATCTGTTTCTGTAAGGCCCTTTTGTAGAATATCCACATCATTTGGGGATTCAATAATGGCTCCCAGTTTGCAGTCATCTGCGAACTTTGTTAGCCTGAGTCCCTTAGTGTTGGACTGTACTTCAGAGAAGTAGATGCTAAACAAGAGTGGTCCCAGGACTGAACCCTGAGGTACTCCACTTGTCTGGAGCTGGATTTGGAGTCAGCTACTTTTACAGTCTGGGTTCTGTCAGTAAGCCAGTTGGCAACCCAATGAGTGATATAGGGATTTATGCCCAGCTTAGTAGGTTTATCTATGATTCCAGAGTGGGGGATGGTGTTGAAGGCCTTACCCTCGTCCACAGCTCTGGAGACTGATTCAAAGAAGTTAATCAGATTCAGGAGACAAGATCAGCCCTTCACAAACCTAAACTAGGTGGGGTCCAGTGTTTGATGGTTGCCAATGTCTTTGTTTATAAGTTCCATGATAATGTGTTCCATGCCCTTGCAAATCAGGCTTGTCAGACTGATGGGACGATAGTTCCCGGGATCCAAGGCAGATCCCCCCTTGTGGAGTGGGATAACTGTAGCTGTGCGCCACTCAGTGGGCATGAAGTCTGAGGTGAGGCTATGATTAAACATGACACTTAGGTGAGGTGCCAGTTCATTTTATAGTTCACGTAGTACACAGCCTGGGATGTCATCTGGTCCCATGGATGCTGTATTCCTAGCTTTGGAGAGTGCAGTTTCTACCTGTGTGGCCATGATTACCGGAATTTGGCAATCTTTTGGTATTGAGATGGGCCCTTTAGGGGGTGAGAGGGGGGTGAAGTTGGCACTAAATCGATCTGCCAGGATATTGGCAATATCCTTGGGATCAGTATATTTAATACCATTCTGTTGTAGCTCAGAGCAGATCTGAGCATTGCCATTTAGATTTTTGACATAACTATAGAATGCCTTGTGGTTGTCTTTGGAATCTTTGGCAATTTTATTTTTGTAACTAGCTTTTGAGGATTTTATGAGGGATCTCAGCTTCTTACTGGGGCTGTTGAGGGAGTTTTTTGCATCCTGGGATTTTCCTCTTTTCTGCAACAGTTTCTTCCTTCTGTTGTATAGTTTGTTTATAGCAGGGGACCACCAGATTGGCTTCCTTTTTTTGGAGAAGAGCATCTTGGTTCTATTTGGGATGGCACGATTCGTGCACGAGTGGATGTGCTTGTACAGTGTTTTAGTGTAGGATTCTGCAGTTGAACTTTCAGAATCCCATCTGCATGGGTATCGTGAAGTTTGTCACTTCTGACTGCAGTAGCATGAAGTTGGCTTTGGAGAAGTTTTTTAAGGAGGTTTCCTTACTGGTGGGTAGCGGTGGGATGTGGATGTCAAGGGTGATTTGCTTATGGTCAGACCTGACTAATGAGGGGGTGACCACTGGTGTGGAGCATCTATCTTCCATGTTGGTAATGACCAGGTCTAGGATATTGGAGCCCCTGGTGGGACAATGGATTAGTTGATCCAGGGTGTTGGAATTTATGAATTCCAAGAACTGTTGGGAAAAGGAGTTGGTACCCGAGTAGTTTTCCCAGTTAATGGCAGGGTAGTTGAAATCACCCGGTATTAGGGTGTTTGGCTGTATCATAATATTTTCCAGTACGTTTAGAAAGGTGAAGTGAGAATCTTGGGGCATGGTGGGGGATCTGTAGCAAGCTACAGTTTGGATTGCAGTCTTACCTATTGTTAGTTGCACCTGGAGAATTTCAGATGCATTGTGTTGGGCAACTAGCCTGGAGGTGTGAATATCCTTGGTGAATATGGATACTCCTCCACCTTTAGTGTTTTGGTCTCTGATTTGTGGCCGTAAAGTGTGATAAGAGTTGTAGCCTGGTATTGCAGGGGTGCTCTCTGGAGCCTTGAACCAGGTCTCAGTTACTGCACAGATATCAATGTTCTCCATTTTTAGGACTGCCTCGAGAGAGTGCATTTTGAGGTTTAGACTTCTAGCATTGAGTAGCGTTACCTTCAGATTTTGCATGCTTGTATCTGTTATGGTTGTGATTTTATCCTTTGAATCTTGCCTAAAAAAGGCACTGTAGGGGTGGCAAGAGCTTTAGCCAGTAACAACATCTTGTTGATTGTGATATACTCATGTCCAAGGAGCTGTACACTAAAAGGCACAATAATTCTAATGATCTGTGCACTAGAAGGCACAATCATTCTAAGGATTTGTACACTAAAGGGCACAATGTCTAAGAATCTGTACACTAAAATGCATAATATGTATAAAGATCTGTACATTAAAGGCACAGTGTGTCTAAGGATCTGTACACTAAAAGGCACAATATGTCTAAGGCTCTGTAGACTAAAAGGTACAACATGTCTAAATATGTACAATAAAAAACACAAAGTGGCATGATTCTTACCTTGGGGATTATGCACTATATCACACAGCTGAGAAGCACTGGAAACATGAACTACAATAATTGTTGAAAATGAAAAAGTACCTATCACATAGGATCACCCAGTAACAACAGTTAAAGTATAAGCAAGAAAAACAGACAGCATTAATTACTGAAATAGTTACATGTAGCAACTGTGGCATCCTGCAGGATATGCAAGAAAAAACTATGACAATGTGTAGTAAAGATGTCCAGATAATAGACCAGAAGGTAGTCATCTGGCATCCTGTCAGCTCAAAATTGAGGAGCAGTAAAAAAAGCCTTCTTGAAACTGAAGACCAATGTAATGGTTAAATCACCAACACCAGGCACTATAATCATAAATGCATTATTGACCTTCACTTATGAAGCAGCAATATCCCTGCAGGTTCATAAAACAACACAGTAATGCACTCCTGCACCATCTGCACCTGCTGATTGTACCCTCTAGCTTGTGCCTGGGGCAGCTGTTGCCTCCTGTGCTGCACCATAGTTATGTCTTAGCAAGCTAGTTCTAATAGTAGTAGGAGCAACAGGACTAATATAAATGAATTTTAAGCATATACCTAAACAGGCTGCCAATGCACTACTGCTCACAATTGTATCATTTTCTGGTTAATTACAGAGGACAGTCAGTCAGTAATGTTGAATGTTACAGCTTCTTACTTCTTACTGCTTAGAAAATTCATGTTGATAAAAAAACTTTACTATTAAGTTTTTTAAGTGAATTAAAGTAATATTTAAAAATTGTTCCTGATTCTAGATCACCTTTTATTTTTGGCTTTGTCCAGAATTCTTGAGCAAAGAAGTGAGTATATGAAGGACTATTACCAGTACAGCTCCAAATGGGGCGAATGCTGAAATCCAAAGTTTTCCTTATTATTGCCTGACCACAGACAGTCAGCACTTGAACATCTGCATGCCAGACAACAGAAACAAAATGTTTACATAGTAAAACTGCCAAATCTGTATCTGTCCTAAAGGAAGGGGAAGGACAATTAATCAGGATGCTGGTACTGGTTACAAAATTCCAATCCAAGCAGAATTAATTGGTATTTTTAGTTTTCCCATGTCATAAATAATCTGGAGAGATGACCTGTACCCTTAAACTAAATATAGAAGGCATCTTCAAAAGCTTTCTTATTTACAGCTACATCATAAAACTTTGTAAACAAGAGTTCATAAAAGGACTTGTTAAAGTCTTCTGAGGATACTTTATTTGTGCCATTTGGTTCTGAATCCATGCCTGACAAGAGCTCCATGAAGCTTCAGTCAATAGTGCAGCTGATCCGAGTAGAGACAGCCAGGTCATTGACGATGCTAGATTACCTTGAGACTGTAAATGTTTATAGTAATGGCCATCTCATAAACAAAAAGTCTT
This sequence comes from Protopterus annectens, assembly GCF_019279795.1. Classification (NCBI taxonomy): domain Eukaryota; kingdom Metazoa; phylum Chordata; order Ceratodontiformes; family Protopteridae; genus Protopterus; species Protopterus annectens. The sequence continues at coordinate 128,842,260 of NC_056728.1, forward strand.
GTAAGAAAGACTGTATGCTTCAGACTGAAAAGTTATTCTGAATGTTTGTTACACCAGAAATAACTGAGAACAGTTCTTTTTTCTTTTGCATCTTTCCACTGTACTAGTCATATTGCTATTTTTTTCTGAATTTAATCTGTTTTTGCCTTCTTTTTCCCATTTAAATCTCCATTTTCATTGGTAACATTTGCCGTGTTTCTGGCCTAGTGTGGAAGCCATTTTAAGGCATCTGTGGCTCTTCTAATTAGAGAACATTAATTGTGACTGCTTCTGGATAGCCAAACACTAATTGGTTGAAATATATCTATATACTAAGATTAGCCCCACCACAACCACCACTGTTGTCATTTAAGTAAGACTCTGGAGAGTTGCATTTGAGTGCCAAAATAACTTGGGATTTTTTTTTTTTTTTTGCATTTTCCACTGCATTTAGAGACACTTAGCTATTTTTGCTGAATTTAATCATGTCTGCCTATTTTTCCCATTTAATTACTGTTTTCATTCGTCACAATTTGCTTGTTTTTGGCCTCATGTGCAAGCCATCTTGCATTAGTGGTTCTTGTAAGGACAATGTATTAAAGAAAACTCTATTTTCTACAGTTTAACTCAGCTTTTCTCCCTACAGTATGGTTTCAGTGTTATAAAGGTATCAGAAACCCGCTTGTACTTTATATTTCATTTCCTTGCCTAGGAATCAAAGTAAGGGAAAGCAGAATTTGTCTACGCCTACATGACATACCACAGACACAGAGAAATTTGCAGTCAGGTACTGTTGACAGTCTTATATGGGGAATGAGTCCTGCTGATGTTAGGAACTCAGCAACTGAAGTAAAGTAAAAAAGACAGAGAGGCGTGAAACAGTTTCCACTGTCTTTATTGCAGAGAGGAAGAGAGCTTGCACTGATTCACAGTTGCTTCCAGTGTACCCATGCCTTTCATAGCAAAACAGAGCAATTAGATCAATTCAGTGGTTCAAAGGCAGTTATAACCTTGTTTGACAAATTTACATAAGCTGCATCACAGTATTGACATGCTAAGCTTTAAACTTTAAAATGTTTATACTATTTTACATTTTAAGATTAATTAAATGTAGTCTCAAAGATTTGTTACATTTAGAAAAAAGTCAGAAAATATTTTTCTTGTAGTTCTTGAAAGTATCAACACATTTAACAAAGTGTGAGGGAGGGGCTGTCAATTAATCTCGAACTACAAAAAGATACTTTGAGCAAAGACCTGCAACTTAGCTACTTTTTTTGTTGCAGCTGTATAGCTCCTTAGTACAGTAGAGAGTCCATCATCCGAACGTCAATTATCCAAAATGTCTATTATCCGAACGTAGTCTTCCAAAGTTTTTGGGTAGGAAGACTCACAAAATCTGAATATGTAAACGTTGTACATATTTGCTTGTTTGTGTTTTTTTGAGCTTGTAGCCCACTCGTGTGAAAAATATTCTTTATTGTCTGCTATAATTGCTGAATCATTGAAAAGTGTATTCCTTGCATGCAGAAAAAACAAGATTTTAGAAGTTTTTTATCCGGTTCAATTGTATGTTTGATTATCCGAACAGTTTGATTACCTGAACTACCCTAGATCCCACTTAGTTTGAATAATCAACTCTCTACTGTATACTATAAAACAAGCTCTAAGACACACAGTTGAGGGCCATTCAAGAAATAAAAGAAGCATTTCTGTTATAGACAATATATAAGATGACAGTGAATTACAGTAATCCCATTGTATATCAATGGCAAGGAAATATGCCACTACTTTCTTATGTCTAGCATGACTCATATAAAGAAGACTTGAAATGGATTATGGAAAAGAGAAAGGCTTGAAGAAAAACAAGACCACTTTGATATGTTAAACCCCAGTGGCAGCCATTTCTTTAACCTACTTGCTCTCTACCACCTCACTTCTCACAACACCACACTACATCAACTAACTCCAACAAAGACTACAGCATACATGTACCGTAACTCATCCCAAAATAGTTACTCTGATATTTCACCATCACTCTTCATTCACAGAGACACCACCACTTTCAAGACCAAACTGCATTTTAATATACCTAAAATCAAACAATTACACATCTCATATGCATACTCCATACTTAACTACATTTCATCCACAATTCAAACCACTATCTTCACATTATTATGCTAAAATGGAGATATTCATCCAAACTCTGGACCCTCTCCCAATCAACATATTAACAACTCTACATCACTGTCAGTGAAAACACCAAAAGACCATTGCATCGTGACATTAAACATCCGTAGTATCTGCAACAAAGTAGCAGACTTCCATGCATGGCTTACACAGTGTACACCTGATATAGTTGCTCTAACAGAAACCTGCCTCAAACCTCAGATATCTGACCCAGAAATACTTCCCCCTGGATATCAAATATTACGAAAAGATAGACTTCATAAGAAAGGGGGAGGCCTGGCAGTAATATATCGTAACCACTTAAACATAGTACACCACCCAAAAATCATTCCCACTTTCAATAATATGGAAATCCTATCAGCATCACTATTTTTTAACAGCCATAAACAAATGTCTATTGCCACCATCTATATTCCTCCAGGTTCCAATAGCCCAACACTGAAAGACTTCCTATCATGGTCTAACCACTACATCCCAAATGAAACCACCATCCTCTGTTACACTAATATAAATTGGCTTAAACTAACACAAAGCATCTCCACAAATTCCATCAATCTGTTCAAATTTACACAAATTATACAAACCCCAACACACACAGCAAACAATCGCCCTGAATCCACCCTAGACTGGATATTAGTATCCCACCCACAGTACTACTCCAATCCCAACACCCTTCCCAACACCCTAAGTGACCACTTACCAGCCCTGATACACAGACCGTCAGCCTCCACTCCAAGCATTCATTCATACAAATATACCAGAAATCTAGCCAGTTTTCGCCAGTCTCACTTTTGCAACTTATTACAAACACTAAACTGGAACCCACTGAAATATCTTCCCTTGGATGAAGCAGTACATTATTTCAATACTGTCTTCCTACATACCCTTAACTGCATAGCCCCCATAAGAAAAAAGAGAGTTAAATATGCTCCTTTGCTATCTAAATCAACCAAACAGCTAATGATTAATGGAGACCGAGCATGGCACAAATGGAGAAAAGATAAGACCCCACCCAATGAAACCGCCTTCAAAATACTTAGAAACAAAGCAAAACAGGCCATTAATCAGAACAAAAAGACTTACTTCTCCTGTCAAACACCCACAGCAATAATCACAGACTTTTCTGGAAATCTGTCAACTCATTACTAAATCCTGGCAGCATCCAAAACCCATCTCCATTTCCAGACAAAAGCCCAGTTGAAATCAATGAAATATTTAATAAAAACTTTATTGATATTATCCTTAATAGTAAATGCAGGCAATGCCCCAACCCCTATTAACCCATCCATCATACCTCAAAGCGATATCAGCTCCATACCATCTTTTAACTTCCAACCTGTAGCAACCTCTCAAATACAAACATTACTTGGCAAATTGAAACCAGGCTCCTTATCCGCTGATAATCTTCCCCCAGAATACCTCAAAATTAGTGTTAAGGCAATATGTTTCCCAGTAAGTATCCTTATAAACCGATCACTTGCAGAACACACAGTCCCCCAGCTCTGGAAAAAAATCAATAATCACCCCACTTCATAAAGGTGGAAACCCTCATGACCTATCTAATTTTAGACCCATTTCCATACTGTCCCCTCTATCTAAAATAATGGAAAAATGCATCCACAAACAACTGACTGAATATCTAACCAGGAACAACCTACTATCCCCTTCACAACATGGTTGTCGACCATCCCACAGTACCATTACTGCCCTAGTCTCATTCACAAATTACATCTATAACGTCCTAGATAGTAATCTACTTACATCAGTCCTGTTATTGGATTTCTTAAAAGCATTCAACACAGTCTCCCACATCAAACTTATCCAGCAACCCCACCCACTAGGATGCTCTGATGCCACCCTAACCTGGTTCACTAGTTACTTGGAAAACTGACAGCAATCCATAAAATGGCAGAATAACATCTCTAGCTTTCTCCCAAATAACATGGTGCCCCAGGGGTCAGTCTTGGGATCCCTACTATTCAACATTTTTATAAATGACCTAAATAAAGTTCCCACTGACTGTACTACCATACAATATGCTGACGATTCAACCATAATCTGTACCTCCAATAACTTCTCTGACCTCCAAAAGTTAACACAAAAGGGCCTTTACATCCATAGAACTCTGGCTAAACCAATCACAGGTATTAACTCTAATAAATCTAAACTACTCATATTTTGCATCTAAAACTGTTCTCACAGACTTTACTATATTCTGCATAAACAAAACCCCAATAGAGTTAGTAAATTAGGCCAAACTGCTAGAAATTACTATTGACAGCAAAAGCTTTGACTTGCATATTAATAACGCAATAAAAAAGACTCACTTCAAATTAGGGAAACTTTACAGAAACAAATAATACTTAAACAAATCCATCCGAATAAAACTTTCAAAAATTCTTCTCCATCCAACCTTACTATACGGGTCTCCTATCTTCACCAATCTCCACAACTCTTTGCAACACAAACTACAGTCCTGTTTTATAAGATTGCAAAGTTCGCATCACCCCAACCAAATCGCACCCACCATTTCCAGGCCACTAAAGAACTAAACTGGCTAGAATTTGGACATTACCTACATTACACACAACTTACCTTTGCCCATAAACTCATTTATAAACCCGAGTGTTGCCCTTCCCTGAAAAATATCATTGAACTTTACGTCCCATCCAAAAATCTATGCTCTAACAACAAACACCTACTTAAAGTATCAAAACCTAGTAAAAGAGCAGGTAGCTGCCTCTATTCCCATCCCATAACTAAGCTGTGGAACACTCTCCCATCATCAGTTACAGAATTAGACAACATAATCTCCATTAAAAGATAACTAAAACAACATCTCATTGATAACCCCAGCTGTACATGCAACACATATCCACAGCCTCCTTAATCGAGCTAAACAGTTTCACACAGCAAATATACATATGTATACGTTATGTTGTTACACCATATGAGTTATCCCTAATCTTTAGTATCATAGTCCACACATCAGTACAATCATCTTAACACAGTTTCTCTTCTCTGTCACTTTCTACTTTTAATACTACCATTAAATATATGCCACCTATAATTTACTTATTCTCACTACCTAGCTATAAGATTCTAACTATATATGTCTTACCTTTAAGTTTAACTCTCTAATTCTGTCTTTCCCTTTTCCTACCCCCCCCCCCAAAAAAACTGAGCTGTATTGTTAAATATTTCTAACTGTATAATTTGTCTACATGCTAATGTTCCATTGTTACTGTATTGTGCCTTTCTACAACATATTTGCTGTTTGGATAGTTTTCTGTATTATTTCACTTGCTTTATAATTATAATTTTGTTCCTTAGAAATTCATGTAATGATTTTCATGTAACTTGGAGATTTTCTCCCCGGGCCTCCACTGAAAATGGGTCTCAAGCCCAGTGGACTTTCCTGGTGAACAAATGTCAATAAATAATAAATTTTGTGGAAAACATAAAATTTAATAAGAAGCAGAGTGATTTTGAGGGGTTAAAATAGCTCAGAAAACTAGGTTAGAGTGAAAAAATAGATTTGTTTACTTCTAAGGTGGAGTTTTCTTTTAAATGTGTCTGTTTCTTAGTATCTAGGCACTAATTGATCAAATTTATAGCGCTTCTCGTTGATGTTTTACTTTTTGCTGTTTACTATACAGTGAGATCGCTGAGCACACCACTGCGGTAGTTTTAACTGGATAGTGGTTACTCTACACAAGTGAAGTTTTTACAAAATCTTTAGTGCAAGAGTCCTTATTGTGAGCATTACGATATTTTAGTCTCACCCACATGAATGCAACATCCACATACTGACAGTATTAAATTGTCATACATTAATTTAGTAACAAAAAAAAAAAATCACTGCCAAACCATCCTAGAACTCATAAGAGGAGGCAGCAAAGAAGGCCCCATAATACAGCATGTACATGCACCCCATCATCAACACATTGCCAACAACATCATATCCCAGTGAGTAAGAATATTTATTTGTTTATTTATTTGTTATTCATTCACTGGGTAAGTGGACTGGTCTAGTGATCCTTTCCAGCTTGGGCCAGAGCTCAAACAGCAGAAAATACATCACAGTCTTTTAAATCAAGAATATTAGCAGCATTAGAGCAGAAGGGTAAGATTGCATGCTGATAGGGTAAGATTAAATAGAACAGAAGGGTAATATTGCATGCTGGTAGGGTAAGATTAAATAGAACAGAAGGGTAATATTGCATGCTGATAGGGTAAGATTAAATAGAACAGAAGGGTAATATTGCATGCTGATAGGGTAAGATTAAATAGAACAGAAGGGTTAAGATTGCATGCTGATAGGGTAAGATTAAATAGAACAGAAAGGTAAGATTGCATGCTGATAGGGTAAGATTAAATAGAACAGAAGGGTAAGATTGCATGCTGATAGGGTAAGATTAAATAGAACAGAAGGGTAAGATTGCATGCTGATAAGGTAAGATTAAAACATCCAGTCAGACTGCATTGAGAAAAAATGTACACAAAATGCGAGCTAAAGATGCACATAAAATATAGTACAGTCATACATATAATATTTAAACGCTTATGTACATGTGAAATATTTATGTATCAGATGCCATATTAAGAGGCTAAGAAAAGTTAATTAAATATATTTTATTATTTGTGATATGGTATGGTCAGTTACTTGACCATTGTCGTGGTAGCAGTTGCAGGTAGATTCAGTAAACAGACATTCTTTAAGTGCATCTTTGAAGCTTTTAATGGTTTCTTGATTTTTTGATGCAAGTTGGCTGGTGGTTACAGGTAGAGGTCCCAGCCTAGAGAAGGCTCTTTTACCTACACCGGTTTAAAATGGAGGGCAGGCTAGAGAGAAATTGTTGTGCTGTGTACTTTTGAATATATAAAAATTGTCTTGTATAGGTAGTTTCGTTTTTAAGAGAGGGCAGTGATTATGTTTTAAACCTTGTAAATTAGAGTACTTAGAGGAAAAGTGGCCTTATGAGGCACTGAAAGCCATTTGGAATGAATCTGTGTTCAGAAAATGTTGGAAGCTGAATGTATAATGAGAAAAGGAAGGCCATATTCAAATCTGGGTATTAAAATATTTTCAGCAATGAACCTGTGAGGAGCAGGTAAAGGAAGCTGACTGATCTTGTAACGTAGTTTTAATTGAGAAAGGACTATAATAGTTACAAAATGTGTATGTGTGTGTGTGTGTGTGTGTGTGTGTGTGTGTGTGTGTGTGTGTGTGTGTGTGTGTGTTAAAGAAAAGGGTAGGGTCCAGTAGTAGGCCTAGGTACCTCTTTTCTGTGACATTAGGTATTCTGTTTCCATTAAGACCTGTTAAGAGAGTAGGAGGAATAGTGGATTAATTCTTGGCTGAGGCAAAGACCATGACATTGTTTTTTATGATTAATTAGTAGTTTGTTATTGGTTTTTATGATTAATTAGTAGTTTGTTAGTAGCGGACCAGGTGCATAACTGAAATTGTCCTGTAACTTGGTTTGTAGGTCAGAATGGCTAGTACTGGTAGGAGCAGCATATCCTCCGTGTACATTAATTTAAGATTTGGTAATTCCAGAGGGAGGTCAATAACAAAGAGAGAGGGGAGAAGAGGACCTAGCAAAGTCTGTTGTGGTACACCTTTATTAAGTTTACTAGCAGTAGAGGATGACACATTGCTATGGACTTGGAAATTTCTATCTTTCAGATAGCTGTGGAGTCAGCAAATGCTGTTCTGTCCAAAATTGAGTCTTTTGAGTTTGTTGAGAAGAAGGACATGGTTGACCATTTCAAAAGCCCTTGTCATGTCAATAATGAGAGCTGCAATGATACGTAGCTTCTTACTGAGCAGACATCAAAGCAAACAACAACACTAAATCAGCTTCTGGAAACATCCTAGTAGTAGGTGACTCCATTGCTAAGGCACACACTGTATGCTCACTAGACTGAAAAAGGACAGGGTTACCATTAGCTGTTTCTTGGAAGTCAGGATTGCTGACAAATCAAATACTCTCGGGTCCTTCTCCACCACTAGGTATCACTGTGACATGATCTCAGTCCATGCTGGAGTGAACTACCAATCATGAAAGCCCATGAAAGACTTGTTGGGCCTTGCTACATGTGCTTCAGTCAAAACTAAGACTCTTGTTTTGAGTGATACCCTTTATTCACCTAGAATGATGCCTAGATTCCAAGAAAAGATTTAATAATTGGCTACGTTGATGGTGTCATTCCAGGAAGGCCCAGTCTGCATCTCCCTCAGATGAGATGATTAAAAATCCTACATGCTTTCCAAAGTATGGTCTGCACCTCTCTCGTTTAAGGGCTTCCACTTAGTACCCAAAGCCTTTGCTGTCTCCATCATGCCTTTTTTAAGCAAATTTTATCTAATGAACATACCAGCCTAACAAATCAAATCATAAACTGGAAAAACATCAGTGTGGCCCTTATCAATGTCAAGAGTCTTAACAACAAGCTGCTTGATTTTTCAGTACTGCTGCAACTGAAACAGTTTGTGCCGTCACCAAGACACAGTTCAAGTTTAATGAAAACATGACTTCAAGTCCACTAGTAATGGCAGAGGTGCCTCAGTGTTCATCTGGGACTTTATCCCTTCCAAAGTGATACCACATGACCTCCCAGTGAGCTCACAGAACTTCACCTCACACTAGCTAAGTCCAAATTTCTACTTGTACGTCGTTACTTATCCCCTTCTGTGGCCCCACAGGATCATGAAAACTTCCTTGCATTCTTTGAAAATCTTCCTATGAGGAATGGTTATTTAATTCTCTGTGACTTCAACTGTCCCTCTGGAGTACTTTCACTTCTAATGTCGGGTTATGTACACAGCTTCGTAGATTGGGTTAATGTGATTCAAACTGTCCAAATCCCACTGGCACAGTAATATCCTGGACCTAGTTTTCACAAGCTTAGGTCTGGCATGTTCCCTTGCCCCTGGTGATTTTTACCCTCAAAACATTCACACACACCCCCAGTAACTAACACCATCCTCTTAAGAGACTCTAAAAAAGCAAACCTTTTACAATTGTATGTTGAAATTTCAAAATTCCCGCTGTGGCTATGACGGTGACCTTTACGCTCATTTAGATAAATGCACTGATAGAGCGGTCCCCATCAGAACCTAATACAGATACGAATTCAACAACAAATGACTCATGTGGCCTACAGATATTAACAAGTTACACAATCGAAAGAAGAAACTGGTTAGATTATCTTTTAATTTTAACCTTCCATCACAAAGAGACTATCAAACACCTCATCAAGAAACTGAAGGCAGCTATAAAGACAGCAAAGCACCCCATGAACATAGGTTGTATTCTAAGGCTAAGTATAGATTTTCATTGTGTTACCCTGCTGCAGTCATCACACTTGGTTATCCTGCCATCAGGCGGTCCCACAGTCGGCCCGAATTCCAAAGTCTTGGTCCGGCGTCGGTTGCTGTCGCTTCTTCCCTGACGTCAGAGTGCCAGGGGTATACGAGAGGCATCTGACGCCATTTTCTTCAGTCTTTCTTGATGCTCGGTACCTGAATCAGAAGCAATTCACAAGTGCCGGTCGGCCGACACCTGAGATTTTCGAATCGAGTTTCAGTCCGAAGTCTTCAAAGCTAAGTACCCCGTTGGGGAACCTTTTCTTGCCTCAGTCCGATGTCAGAAAAAGTTAACAATTGCATTTCTTGTGGGAAGCAAATACCTCATAAGGACTTTCATTCTTTTTGTATACCTTGCCTAGGCCCAGAACACGACGTCACTGGTTGTCGGTTTTGTGCTAGGTTCAATAAGCGAACTATAAAGTGACGCTTTGATTTCGCACGTCACTACTTCGGTAGGAAATTCAATTACACTATGCCATCGGAGCAACCGACTACCGGCGTGCATAAAAAACGCAAAGATAAAGATAGGCAGCCTAGATCCAAGCCAGACTCCGAGTCCTCGGCTGGGCCGGTCGCCGGTTCTCCGGTTTTCAGTGAGGTGCCTACGCAGCCCCTGGCTACCGCTGAATTGGATCCCCAGACAGCTTCGGATTCTCCAGCAGAGAGTTCTAGGCCGACGCAGCCATTTTCTTTAAGCCCTACCGACGACATTGCAGTAGGAGAAGCCGGTGCTGTAGAAACACCTTCGGTTTCTGAAGGTGTCTTCTCACCATAAAATCTTATGCTAAGCTCAAGACTCCTCTAAAACCAAAAAAAGACTACACTTCAGTCTCCAGGTCAAGGCCCTATGCCTAAGAAGCAGATGCTTAAAATGGCTGAAGATTTAATTTCTTTGATCAGGGGTTCCCAACCCCCCCCCCCCCCTCCGACAAAAGGCCTAGACAAGAGGAGGATTATGCCTCTTCTGATAAAGTGTCTGTTTCCTCAGGCTCCTCTGAGGAAAAGGATTATTCCTTTCCCCCTTATGAAGATTCTGATGCTGAAGACTCCATTCCCTCAGCTTCTCCCCCTGAAGATTATTCCTTTGGGGAAACCTTACATACCATGAGGGAACATTTCCACTGGGAAGGTTAGGACTACTCCGACTCAAAGAAAAGGCTCAGAGAGTTTCTTTTACTCCCCCAGCACAGACCACTTGCTATCCCCCCAGGTTTAGACATTGTGGATGATGTTTTCTTAGAATCTAGTCTAAATCCAGATTCTCTGCCTCCTGCTCCAGCCAAACCAGATAGATACTATAGAGTGCCTGACTCGCACAAATTCCTATACAAAAGCCCTGTTGCTGATCCAGAGACAATCTCCAGGGTCCCAAAGGGGCTAAAGCTTCTATGGCTAAAAATCCTGTACCCTCTGAAAGGGGCTCCAGAGCACTAGATAGGTGGGGAAGAAGGTTTACACCTCAGCTACTCTAGTTACGAGAGCACTAAATTATCAATTTCACATGCTTAAATACCAACAAATAAAACAAAAGATGGGCGATGGGCACGCACCCTCAACAGTCTGAATTCAAAGAAATGCAGGATCTGTTGCATGCAGCTGAACAGGTGGGCAAACATACTTTACAATGTGGTTCTGATGCCTTGGAAGCTTCCTCTAGAGCAGCTGTTACTGGGTCTGTTATACGTAAACATGCTTGGTTAAAGGAACAATCTCTGCCTGATCATGTTAAAGCAAAGTTACTAGATGCACCCTTACAACAGGATGTCTTATTTGGGGTTAAAGCAGAGGAGGTTTTAAAGAAAATGGAGGATAAGGCAAAATCTATGCAGACGGTCAAAGATTTCTTACAGGTACAGCCCCCCCATGCTTCAGCAGAAATTGGCCAACAAAAAATTGGTCCTTTCCAGCTTCTGACAGACCACAGAGGGGTAAATACAGGTGCCCAAGGGGCAGAGGACAAGCACAAATCCCTTACAAACCTCGCCAATGGGGCACTGCAACACAGAAGGGAGGAGAAGACAGGCCCCAAACTACCAGAAGGCAAACACAATGACTTAAACCTCAAACTGCCAAGCAAAACACTCTTGGCAGCTCCCTTGGGAGGAAAATTAGCACTTTGTGCAGACAACTGGCGCATCGTCACAAAGGACAAATGGGTCCTAGACATTAACTCACAAGGATACAGATTCCATTTCCACACCTTGCCAAGGATAAAAGGAATGCCAAACCTGCCACAAAATCAATGGGCAGAGGCACAAAAACAAATTACAGCTCTCATGGACATGAGAGCCATTCAACTGGTACCTACACAGGAGCAAGGCCAAGGATTTTACTCAAGGCTCTTTCTAGTCCCCAGAAAGGACAAAGCTTGGAGACCCATTCTGGACCTTTCAATTTTAAACGCCTTCTTGCAAGTACCCAAATTCAAGATGCTAACACTACAGCAGCTTCTTCCCATGTTGGGCAAGAAAGCTTGGCTAGTAACGTTGGACCTCAAGGAGGCATACCTGCATGTCCCTATCAGACAAAATTGCACAAGATACCTCCGTTTCATTGCAGGTTCAACCCATTACCAATACTCGGCACTGCCCTTTGGCTTATCTACTGTGTCCAGGGTCTTCACAAAATGCCTGGCACCAGTAATTGCATACTGCAGACAAAGAGGAATTCAAATATACCCATACCTGGACGACTGCCTCATCCAAGCAGAAAGCAAGGACATTCTCTTACAACACCTGGCTTTTGTATAACATCTTCTAAGTTGCCTAGGGTACACAGTAAATGAAAAGAAATCAAAACTAGTGCCCTCACAAAATATGACATTCCTGGGTGCCATCTTGAATACAACAGCCCAGATGGCTTACCTGACGCCAGACAAACAACTACAATTAACTCAATACTTCAGAGCAATGGCAACAAAGACCCAACTCCCTGCAAGAAAAATTCTGCAGGCCTTGGACTACATGGCATCTTGCATACTACTAATACCATTTGCAAAACTGCATATGAGGAAATTACAATGGTACCTAAAAAGCGTATGGACTCAACACAGCCACAGCTTGGAAACAATGATACCTCTCATTCCCTGCCTTCAACAGGAGTTTCTATGGTGGTCACAGGCATGTCACCTCAAGAAGGGTCAGCCTTTCACCTTATCCCCAGCCAGGCAAACTATGACAACAGATGCATCGGACTATGCCTGGGGGGCACACATGGCAGGACAGTGCATTCAAGGCATATGGACTGCAGATCAAAGGAATCTGCACATCAAACAAAAAGAAATGCTAGCTGTACAAAATGCTCTGACAGCCTTCAAGGACCTCTTACATCCAGGACAGCTTATCATAAGGACAGACAACACCACAGTAATGTGGTACATAAACAAGCAAGGGGGTACACACTCCTACCCTGTATGCAGGCAAGCAATGACCTTGTGGAACACAGCACTGGCTTACCAAGTTCAATTACAAGCTCAATTCCTGCCAGGAAAAAAGAACACATTGGCAGACGACCTAAGAAGAAACATCATGGATCCCCATGAGTGGAAACTGGATCCACAAGTATTTGCAATGATAACTCAAAAATGGGGGCTCCCAGACATAGACCTGTTTGCCAGCCCCCAAAACTATCAACTAACAAAATTTTGCACAAGGACTTTTCATCATCAAGCTTGGAAAGTGGAAGCACTCTCATTCAGTTGGAAAATGCTGACAGTATATGCCTTTCCTCCATTACCCCTTCTCACAAAGGTGCTGTTGAAAGTCAGGATGGAGAGACCCCGAATGATACTCATTGCCACAGACTGGCCACGCCAGCACTGATACCCACTATTAAGAAATATGGCACAAGGCCCACCATGATTTCTACCACAAATTACCCATCTGCTCACACAGCAGGACAATCAGATTCTACACAGCCAGCTCAAAACCTTAAACTTGGCTGCATGGCAAATCACCTAAGCAACCAGCCAGCTCCTCTCTCACAAGCTGCTATGGATGTTATTCTGGAGGCCAGGAGGCCCAGCACCAGGAAAGCATACTCAGACAAATGGAAATGGTTTTGCGCCTGGAACCAAACTAAAGGCCAAAATACCCTTCAGCATGACATACCTCAGATTCTGCAATGTTTAACTGAGAAGGTTACACAAAGGACTTTCCTTTTCATCTATTAAAATCCATGCCTCAACTATTTCAGCTCACTACAACACGGATCCTCCCTTATTTTCACATCCACTACTAAGGCAGTTTCTCAGAGGGGCCAAAAACATTAGGCCTCCCAGGAGAGCACCAACACCTACTTGGGACCTCAACTTTGTTCTGGAAAAACTTATGCTACCTCCTTTTGAGCCAGCTTTCTCAGCTGATTTAAAGTTTATATCATGGAAGACTGCCCTGCTGCTAGCAATTAATTCAGCGAGAAGAGTTTCAGAGCTTCAGGCGCTAATGGTAGTAGAGCCCTTCCTCATTTTACATCAAGACAGAGTTTCTCTATGAACTAACCCCTCCTTTATGCCTAAGGTGGTGGTATCCAGTTTGGCTCTAAATCAAACCATCCATTTGCCCACCTTCTTTCCAAATCCACAGAACAAAGGAGAAAGACTCCTACATTCCTTGGACATTCAGAGGCAACTACGTTACTACTTGGATAAAACTAAGGTTTTCAGAAAATCTGACCAGCTTTTTGTATCCTATGCTACAGCATCACAAGGAAAGGCTATCTCAAAACAGACCATTTCCAAATGGATAGGACATTGCATATGTTTTTGCTACACCCACCATGGAAAACCAGTTCCTGCTAGCATAAGGCCCCACTCTACCAGGGCAGCAGCTACATCTACAGCCTTCCACAGGGGGGTGCCAACCAAGGATATTCTGGAAGCTGCAACTTGGAGTTCAGTACACACCTTCACCAAACATTACCACTTACCACTTTACTCTAAGACTAGAGCTGGCTTTGCCACTGCAGTTTTGCAGGGCCTTCTAGCCTCCTCTAATCCTGTTTGACTCCACCTCCCATCCTTAGCTTTGGGATTCTACCCAAGTGTGATGACTGCAGCAGGGTAACACGATGAACATAGTACAGTTTTGTACCTACCATAAATGTAGATGTTCGAGTGTATACCCTGCTGCAGTCCAGGTTACCCTCCCTCCATCCCCTCTGACCCAACTAAGACCTTTCAAAACCTTTAAATCTGTTACAACCTTTGTGGTGTATTTGCTTATAGCTGGAGGGATTTTGTGTTTATGCTACACTTTTTATTATTGGTACTATCTACTGACCACCATTTGGGAGGGGGCACCTGACATCTGGGGCAAGAAAAACTGAAGAAAATGGCGATGGATGCCTCTCATATACCCCTGGCGCTCTGACATCAGGGAAGAAGTGGCAGCAACTGACGCCGGACCAAGACTTTGGAATTCGGGCCGACTGCGGGACCACCTGACGGCAGGATAACCAAGTGTGATGACTGCAGCAGGGTATACACTCTAACATCTACATTTATGGTAGGTACAAAACTGTACTTTCTAAATCCTTATTTAGCCATGTTAGAGCAAAAAGGAATAATTCACATCACTGCTCCAAATTTATTTACAGGGGTACCTTCCAGTCCAATCCTGAAGATATTGCAAACTTACTATCAAATAAGTTTGCTGAAAATGATTCACCTCAAACTATTATCTCCACTCCAGGCATCTCTGAGTCACTTTCCCCTGCCATCTTAAGGGATCATATCTTTAAAGCACTCTTCAAGACCAAAACCACCTCTTCAGTGGGTCCCAACAATATACCAGGTTACTTTAATAAACAGTGTCACACAGGTTTTTGCTGATGGCCTCTTTAAGTTGCTCAGTCTAAGCCTTGCCACAGGATATATTCCTTTGTCAAGGAGCACTGCAATGCTGATGTCCCTCCATGAGTGTGGCCTCAGTACTGACACAGGACACTACAGACACATTAGCCTTACTAGTCTTGTCTGTGAAGCCATGGAGTATATCATCACCGGCCTCATAAACCAGAACATTAAAAATCTGATCAGGCTTGACTTGCAGCAATTCCAATTTGTTAAGGGTAAGTTGTGGGTACGAAATCTGGTGGGCTTCTTTGAATATGTCATGCAGGTGGTGGATAGTGATCACACACTTGTCATTGGGCTACTTAGAACTTGCAAAGGCACTTAACACAAACCCAGATAATGAGATTGTTACTAAACTAATGGACTTAAACATTGATACCTGTATGATAAAATAGATTGCAAACTGGCTCAAGGACCGAAGCATGTTGTCATGGCTTCTAAGGGAAACGTTAAGTATCTTGGGGTCTTGCTGACAAGTCGGTGTGATGAAAAGCTGAAGATTTTCCTTCAGATAGATGTAGCAACAACAGCAGTGCCACTTGTGGTGAAACATAGGCCTGATTCATAGATCAAAGCTCTCAGTTTGCTGGTCAGTCTGTGTCCCTGTTCACACTTAGGCTGATAAGCTTCAGAAAGTGAACAAAAGGATGACATGACAGATACAAGTGATGACATCTGGTACCCTTACTGAGTTGTGTCACTTAGCGTCTGCAATGGCATCAGGAGCATGGCCTATCCTGGAGGATTTTGGGGTTCAGACAGTACCCCTTTGTGATGAAAGGGATCAAATGAGGTGGTTTGGATGCCTACTGAGGAAAACCATGGATACATCTTCAGAAAGCTTCCTCAGGCAGGGCCCATTCCCTGCCTTTAAAATGTAAACTTGCATGCAGGGAAATGGGATCTCATTGACGATGGTTTGGTCTTTTACCCACAGTAGTGACTACTGGCATTAGTAATATTTGTATCTAAGTATTTTGATCCTTATAAATTACTTCATGAACAGCACTCTCCTTGAAAATGGATAGGAAGTAAAAAAAGAACTTATGGTGAATACTGGAAGTGGTTTCATGTAATGTTATTAAATGAGAAGTGCTTTGTTGCCAAGAGGATTCAGAGTGTTTATAAAACAAGATGAGTGCCAATCAGATGTGTGTGGTATTTACTGTGTGTAGTTATGAGTAAAATTTCCTTGACCTGCAGTGTGTAAACTAAATTCTGTATTTGTCCAACAAATATGTTTTGTTAGTCATCTCTAGTTTAGTGCACTTTATAATACATCAGTTTTCTTATTTATTTCATTTTGTAAGCCCCTAATCAGGTGCATTTTCAGCCACTGTATGGGCATGAATGTCACCCCCTCACAAACTTCCATGAAGTGGGACCAGCTCCTCTCCACACAGGAGACATATAATACAGTGATATAAAACAGTGTCTTTATGTGGACTTCTGATGCATTTGTATTTATGAGATACTTTAAGGATATGCAATGTCTGTAAGGTATGTAAGTGTTTTTGAAATACATTCCTCAGAAGTAATTATGAAGTGATCAGACCTTTGTTTGCCACCTGGGCAGTCACCCACTGAGCCAGTCCCTGGCCATTCTCTTGTTTTTCCTGAAGAATGAGGTCAGCATGTGAGTTTGGTGGACCAGTCTTTGGATGTATCATCATGTTCTCTTGGACATGAACTGATACTGGCTCAGAGGGTCACAAAATTATTTTTATTGATTTGTTTATAGTAGTCAACAACATTGCACATATTGTAAGCTTCTCCAGCCTCTCCCTAAACAATATACAGTCATTTTCCCCCCATTTCGTATTTAGTACTAGTCCCACCCTTCTCATTCATTCACACACTCTTTTAACAAGTCTTCTCTATTTTTGCAAACCTCCTTTCCTCTCCCCTCATCTCCTGACACATGCTTTCCAATACCTCTTGACTGTTCCATCGTCTTGTGTTTCTGCAGTTTGTCATTATCAAGTTACTCACATACTCTGCCCTTTTCATCCCATTCACTCTGTCAGTTATCCTGTGAACCTTTTTTCCTTAGCCCAAACAACCATACCTTAGATTCACTATTATTTCTTCTTTCACTGCAGACCAACTCTCGTAGACCCTCTGTTATACCCCATCACTGCTGGACATTCCTCACTGATGCATGTCAACACTATCTCTGTCTCCTTATATTCAAAACATAAAAGCAAACACAAAAACGGATGTAATGGTGCAAGAAGAACAGACCACAGCATTGTAAAAGTAGGCACTTTCATTCCTTTCATTGATTCAAAGGAACTTCGTCAGACAATTCCCTTTCAGCTTCCTTCGTTTTTATAAGGAAAACAAACCAATCAAAAACCACCATTAATTAACAAAGAATTAAACAAAAAGAAAACGCATTTAAAACACTCTACTTAAAATTATTCATTGTAACCTAACTAGTTTAAAAATAGGTAAGTTGAGATAAATTTCTCACTGGAGCAAGATAAGAAAAAAGTTTAAAAAGTTTTTAAAAGTTTTTTCAAAACTAAACTACCGAAAACAATATTTGATTCTGAAATAATCTGCTACATTATATGTATTGCTTCCTAACTGGAGATAGGATTTACTTAAATAATGTTTGCCTTCATTGCTAAAAAACTACTGATGGATATTCTGTTATTTATGCCCAGAGGTTGAGTGGCATTCAAGAGAATTTGCCAGTGTGTCCCTCTGAATTCCAAAAATACTGACCAGTTAACCCCTCTATCATTTGCCATAACCTTTTCAAACACACAAAATAGAATTTTTTTAAAACTCGAACAGGTTATTGAATGGCTAAATAAGGAATTTGTGGTGCCCTTTTTTCTGATAGCATATGCATGCTGGCAAATTCTTTTTCTAAGGGATTTCTCTGTCTTCCCTATATAAAAGGCAGGGCATGCTGAGTAAATAGCCACATATACAACCCCTTTGGTATTACAGTCAAAGTTTGCAATAATAAGGAAAATCCTCTGATGGTTACATATGGTCATGTAGGTTGTGTTGTATATAAATCTGCATTCCCTACACACACCACATTTCTTCATTCTGCCTTGGCCATTTGTGATTATTTGTTTGTTTTTCTTTTCAAACAAATTCTTCATATTTTTTCCTTTTCTGTAAACAGTCTTTGGTAGTTGACCCAACTTTTCGGTTAACCCGAATGCTCCAAAGACTGCACCCTAGTTTTCTCTATAATTTGTTTGATAGTAGGGGAATATGAATTATAAGTTACCACACAAATGGCATTGTTATCAAATGATGATGCAACTTTTTCAGATAATGAATCAGGAAACCTTATAGGTGGGGGTAAAATGTTGTTCTACCCTCAAGAACTGAAACTTCTTGTTCCTCCAATAACTTTAAAGGGTAGTTCATTTCCCTTAACATGCCTTTTAGTTAAGAAAGCTCTTGGTGTAATATTTGTTTGTCAGCAACCAACCTTGAAAGCCTTATCATCTGACCTTTAACCAAATTCCTTTTTTTGCCAATAGGGATGGTTACTCTTGAAATGTAAAAAAGCATTAGAGAAAGTTGGTTTTCTATAAATGGAAGACTCATATTGCTGTTGGTTTTTGATCTTGTACAGATGTACATTCAAACAATTCACGCTGTCAAAAAAGTCTGTGTGCAAATGACAAAAAAGTGGTAGTAGAACTGAAGTGCAGGATTCCCCTCCAGCCTAAAACTATCCCATACCTACATTACTACATGATCCCTAAAGAACTTCTGCCCTGAAACTTTGTCCAACTCTCTAAAACACATAAACTGGAACCCACTAAAAAGCCTCGCCCTCAACGATGCTGTTGCCTACTTCAGTACAACATTCCTAAACCTTTTAAATACCTTTGCACCCACTAAAACCAAAAGAATAAAAAGCAACACTGCCCCATGGTTAACCAAAGAAACCATAAAAATCATACGGCAACACCACAAAGCCTGGAAACAATACCAGAAAAGTAAAACTCCTTCCTCTCTGAAAAATTTCAAACTACTTCACAACAAAGTAAAAAACTCATCATGTCCAACCATAAATCCTACTTCTCTACACTTCAAAGCAGCCACAAGACAAACCCAAAAAAACTCTAGAATGGTATCACCACCCTCCTCAATCCCGGCAAAAAAGACAACCCCTGCCCTGACCCAAATGCCTCTACCTAGCCTTAGCCACCCAATTTAATTCCTTATTCATTTACACCATAGTCAACCTAACAACATCCTACACTAACATTGCTTCACCGCCACTCTCTCCTATCTCTGCCTCCACTAACACTACCAACTGTCATCTCCCTCCATTCTCCATCAAACCCATCCCCACATCTCTCATAAAAAAAACTCCTTTCTAACCTGAAACCTTGCTCTAATGCCCCAGGTGAAATCCCTTCCTACTTTCTAAAAACAGCTGCAGAGGCCACCGTCCTCCCTGTCTCAATTTTAATAAACTGTTCACTCCAAGAAAGCTGCGTACCCCAACTCTGGAAAAAGGCCTTTATCATTCTCGTTCATAAAGAGGGCAACAACAGCAATATTCCCAATTTACATCCTATTGCCATCCTATCCCCCATCTCAAAAGTACTAGAAAAATGCATTCACCTACAACTTTTACCCTACCTCACAGACAACCATCTGCTTACCCCCACACAACTTGGGTTCACACCTGGCCACAGTACTACCACCGCTCTCCTCTCCTTCCTCGAATCTGTCAACAAAGCTTGCGACTCTGGTCATCTAGTATCAACCCTCCTCCTGGACTTATCCAAGGCCTTTGATACTGTCTCACACAAACTTCTGTCCAAACTCACGAACCTTAACCTGTCTGTCTCCTCTATCAACTGGCTCACTAGTTACCTCTCCGACAGACAACAAGCAGTCAAATGGAAAAAAATCCACCTCCTTCTTCCTTAAGACTCCCACAGGTGTGTCCCTGGGTTCTGTATTAGGTCTCTTAATGTTCAACATTTTTATCAATGACTTTGACCATTCCATCCCTAATGCTAAATTAATTCAATACGCAAATGACTCTACAATAATCTGTTCTGCCATCTCCACTTCCTCGCTCCAAAAATTAACTCAAGAGCTTCATAGGTTCATAGGTGTGTACTAGACTAATGGCTCTGGAGCCTTTACAAGCCTAGACCATAGTACAAACCTATGAACCTTCTCTTGCACTGAGCAGTGGATGTTAGACAACTATCTAGCCCTCAACACAACAAAAACTAAACTTATGCTATTTCCCCTCTAAAAACATTACTATAGACAAAAACTCCTTCTCTATTACCAGCCAAAATAATACTCTTGAGATACTACCCCATGCCAAACGTTTAGGAGCCCTCATCGATGAACAGTTTAAATTTGATATCCACATACCAAACAATATAAAAAAAACCACCAGAAACTTGGTATGCCTTACTGCCACAATCGCTACCTTACTCCCTCCACTAAGTTTGTTCTCTCTACTACATACCTCATTCCTTCCCTCTTGCATGGTGCCTCCCTTCTTACTAACCTACAGCCCTCCCAAAAGACAAAACTCTGTTCCTGATGCAATAAACATTTCCAAGTTCGCTACAGCTACAAATCCTCCACCTACCAATAAACTAAATTGGTTGGAGCTCCCCAATTATCTTACCTATACTCAACTCACTCAAGCTCACAAACTTATCTTCCACCCATCTCTCTGTCCCTCTCTTGCCTCTTCTCTCAAAATGCACCTACCTGATAGAATTCTGAGATCAAATAACCAGAATCTGATTGAACTTCACAAACCTGCTCGTCTACCAGGCAAACAACTTCTATTCTTCTCTCTAGCACAGCTTTGGAACTCCCTGCCACCTCACATTTGCACCACCCATAGCCACTCCACCTTTAAATACCTACTCCATTCCCATCTCATATCCTGCTGGGAATGCTCCTGTTCTCAACCCACATAACTCCCTTCAGCACTAGACCCTGTTTCCCACTCTGCCCCCCTCACTTCTACCTCTCGCTAACCTACCTGAACTCATGCCATCCTTTCTTCCCTCCTCTCGACATTCTTCACGCTACTTCTTCACACTATTCTGTCTCTTCTTCCTCAAAACTTATTCCTGCTCTCCCCATAACTCTCATATTATACCTTTGCTAATCTCCTCAACCCTACCGATACAGTCCCACTATACAAACATATTTGTAAATATGTACTAATAATCTATCTCATATTTCTAATTTCCTTAATTTTCTCTTTTCTGTGAAATGTATTACAACACTTATCTGTTAGTAATATTTCTAAATTGTATAAGGTCCTACATCTGTATGTCTTACATCTACACAAAGTTCTGTATTCCACTACTGTATTACTCATTTGATATGCATTCTTATATTTGTATAATTTCTCATGGAGCTTTTCTCCCTGAGACTCCATTGAAAACGGGCTCTTTTTGGCCCAATGGACTATCCCGGTAAACAAACTGTAAAATAAAATAAATAAAATACAATGTGTTCTATAAAAGTTGGAATTTTTTTCTATGTCATCATCCCACAATATTAGGATGTCATCTGAAATACTTGTAAATTGACTTTTTGTACTGTGATCCAAAAATGAATAAGGTCTCCCACCAGCACAACATATTTGCAAATACCGGCTCACAAGGAACTCCCATAGCACCTCCTTTTGTTTTGGCGGACTTGTTTTGTTCATTTTGCATGACGATGGGATGGACTACTTCACAGAAGGCACTATCATCAGAGAAAAAATTGACATCTGATTCAGTTTATATTTTGGTCTCCCTGATGGATTTGGTTTTGAGACACAATTACATTTGGTTTCAAGGAAAACATTTCAAACAAACAAAAGGAGGTGCTATGGGAGCTCCTTGTGCTCTGGTGTTTGCAAATATTGTGTTGCTGTGGTGGGAGACCTCATTCATTTTTGGATCACCGTACGAAAAGTCAATTTACAAGTATTTCATACAGCTAGATGACATCCTGATGTTGTGGGATGATGACATAGAAAAAAATCCAACTTTTATAGAATACATCAATTCTACTGCCACTGTTTTGTCATTGACACACAGAGTGAATTTTGACAGCATGAATTTTTTGGATGTACATCTATAGAACAAAAACAAACAGCAATATGAGTCTTCCATTTATAAAAAAAACGACCTTCTCTACTGCTTTTTTACATTTCAAGAGTAACCATCCCTATTGGCAGAAAAGGAATTTGGTTACAGGTCAGTTGGAAACGGTCTCCCTGTGCTGTTTCACGTTTGCCGCCACCACTTCTTTGCAGCTGATTTCTTCCACTTCCACCCCTTTCTCCTTTTTACCCTTCTTTCCCTTTTCTTCTCCCTAAGCTCCTCCAAACTCTTTCTGTCTCTTTTTTGTACAATTCCTCGCAGAACTCCCTGAACACCTTTGCTGTTTGCCTGCTATCCATGATTCTATCTTACCTTCACTGAAATATCCCAGTTGCTACATCCATCCCTTTTCCTGACTATCCTTTACGCAGTAGTCACCCTCTTTGCATGTTTTTACCACCATAATTCTCTTCCTACTTCCCACTTCTAGCACATAATGCCTTGCAATCTTACTTTTACTCCTTTTCCTGATCTCTCTTATTACCTCTACATCCTTCCCCATCATTTTGTCCCTCTGCGATTTTTCTCAGTTCCCTTTCCCACTTATTGTGTCCCTCACTCACTCCCTTTCTGTCTCTCCCCCCTTTCACTCTTTCCTGCTCTCTCACCCCTCTGTTTTTCTTTTCATAGTTCCTTGTCAGTCAGTCTATTTCTCTCCCTCATTCTCCTGTCTGTTGTCAAAAATCTCCACCCACCTTATCTCATTCTCCTGTCTGTTGTCAGACATCTCCACCCACCTTATCTCATTCTCCTGTCTGTTGTCAGACATCTCCACCCACCTTATCTCATTCTCCTGTCTGTTGTCAGACATCTTCACCTACCTTATCTCATTCTCCTGTCTGTTGTCAGACATCTTCACCTACCTTATCTCATTCTCCTGTCTGTTGTCAGACATCTCCACCCACCTTATCTCTTCTCCTGTCTGTTGTCAGACATCTCCACCCACCTTATCTTATTTTTCTCTCAGAGTTTCTCTTACCTTCTTGTCGCTCTTTCTTCTCATGTACAACATACCAGCTTACCTTCCACTGCCTCAAATATCCTATATTGCTGATTTCTCCTGCCATTTTTGTCCCAGCACACTTCATCATAAAATGTTACACTTGTTTTTCTCTGCCATCTTTCTGTATATTTTAAACTGTTTTATCATTTTCGGTATACATTCCCACACCCAAAGAATACAACATTTTCTTTATGATGTTGAAAATTAAATGTCAAACCAAAATTTCTACTATAATACATTCTATTAAATCTTAGGTTCATAGGTCTATACCAGGCCTTTTTTAGCCTAGCTATACTTCACAAATTTATCTTCACAACTTTTGGCACCTAAGGTTACTTTTAGGGGTACGTGTAGGCTAGTGCTTGGGACGTCTACATAGCATTTATGTGTTACCTCTCTCCACTAGAGACATATGTGCCAGACCAGAGGTAAATTTTTAATTCTGTATCCACTAGTCCAAGTTAAACTAGAATTGAGTTAGGGAGAGCTCTGCTATACGTGGACAGGAAGCCTGTTCTAGAGAACGGGTAGTCTGTGACAGATACCTGTCCCTCCAGCAAGTCCTGTTTATGTCACAGGCAAGGTTTAGATCCTTAGATCGAGTAATTCTGATTCTGTTTGTCTTGAGGATATGCAGAAGGCCTATCAGAGTGTGCAATGAATATGCCTAGATCGTCCCTCAACAGTCTGTTGGAGACAAGAGTACAGAGATAAGGCTTTGAGGTGATCTCATAGGACATGTTGTTTATGCCTTGTATTCTTTTTGTGTAGAACTTTTGTGGACATTCCAGTTGTTGCGTCTGCCTGGTCAGGGACATACTAAAGGAGGGATTGTATTCATTGATTGGTCTGACGAGGGCCATAAAAGTGGAAAATTGACTTCCTTGGACCTTGATGCCATATAGCCTTGCATATAATTTGCACAATATAAAATTATTTCCTTACTACCACAGACACATGATGATTAAAGGCCAGGTTACTGTCAGCATGCATCCCCAAATTCCTGACTGCTGGGTGTACTGTTAAGGGTGTGTTATCAATGTGGTAATTTCTAGGGGTAGCCAACATCCCAAAGGATACTATTATGCATTTCTTGACACTGAGTTTTAAAAAATGTGACATAACACAGGCTGTTTGACTGTGTTAGTCCTTCTTGGATGGTATTATTGTCTTGCTGGGATTCTATGACCTCATCTAGTTTGCAGTTATCTGCAAACTTGGTCACCCAGTGGCCCTTGACTTTGGTCTTTACTTTAAAGAAGAAGAACATGCAAAAAAGGAGTGGATCCAACAAAAAGCCTCAGGAACTCCACTGGTGACTGGCCCCTTTGTAGAGGTGGCCCTCCCTATCCTAACTTCTTTGGTCATTTCTGTAAACCAGCTGTCTATCTAGCAAGTGACATAGGGTTTTCTGGCTGAGCCCGAAATTGGTCAGTATTGATCAATGCACTACCCTGGTAAACAAATATAAATAAATATATATTTAATTTTGTGGGTTTGTATATAATGCTTTAGTAGGGCATTCTGTCAAATACCTTGGCCAGGTCAAGGCAGTATGCACCATTTTGCCCTCATTCAATGCTTTGATGACTTTGTCGAAGACGTCCACCAAGATGAGTAGGTTTGACCTTCCCTTTATGAAACCCAACTGAGCTGGATTCAGTGTCTGAAGGTTTCCTATGTCATTGTTAATCATTTTCATGATAATTCCTTCCTTGGCTTTGTATATGAAACTACCCGGACTTATGAGTCAGTAGTCCGAGGATGGCCTTGTGCAGTGGGATGACAGTTGCAGTTCTCCATTTGTATGATATGAAGCTTGTCTGAAGGCTGTGGTTAAGTAGTGATTCTAGTAGTCTTCATATGTTGTGTTTCATGCTATTTAAGAGGCATCCTGGGATATTATTGGGACCCATCGATATGGTGCTCTTAGCCCTGGAGAGTATATTGAATAATTGGTTTTTAGTGATAGTTGGTGGAGTTTTGTTTGGTGGTATTTCCTCGGGGGTGCAGGGGGGTGGGGGGATGGATAGGGTAAAACTGGAGCTGAATTTGTCAGCCAGTAGGTTTGCTCTGTCTTCTGGTTCGATGTGGGTTGCTCTATTTACAATTAGTTCTGGAATTTTGTGTGCTGCCTTTGAGGTTGCGCACATAGCTAAAAAAAAGCTTTGTGATTGTCCTTGACCTGCGAGGCTATTTTAACCTCAGACTTAGCTGTGATAACTTGATCAGCCCTCTAAGCTGCTTGTTTAGATCGATGAGGGAGATTTTATCTTGCTGTATATTGTACCTCCTAAGATTTGCAAAGATTATGTTTCTTTTGTTATACAATCTATTGATGTTGAAATTATATTAGGATGGCTGGCTTGTTTTCTGAGTTTGCTCTAAGCTTATTACTGTTGGGTGCAGCTGTCTCCATGCAGCTATTAACATAATTGTACAGGGTTTCACTAAAGAACTCCACAAAGGCAGCATTTCCTTATACTTCCTAAAAGTTCCAGGATTAGCTGGGGTCCCGGGTTTTGCTTTTATTTTAAAGGTGACAGTTTTGTGGTCTGAATTTCTCAGAGAGGACATTACACTAGGCGGGGTGTAGCATTTTCCCATGTTAGTGAGGACCAGATCCAGTGGGATTTCACCCCTAGTAAGCATATGTTCTCTCTGCTGTAGGGTGTTTGTGTTTACAAAGTCCAGGAATCTCTGGGCCTGAAGATTTGAGGTTGTGCATAATTCCCATTTTATAGTAAAGTAATTATTCACCCATGAATATAATATTAGGTTGAATGGTAAGTTTCAGTTTGTGTTATGGGTTTCCTGAGTAGTAGAGGGGGAACTAAAGCTTACAAGGGTATGCTATTGGACTTTGTGGAAATTTAGACATGAAGAAGATCAAGGTCATTTTGACCAGCCATGAGGTATGTTTGTTTTTATTAAAGTTTTGTGGATTTTATCTGCAGCTGTGTCGTACTGGTATTTATTATTGCCTCTACTTTGTACTTTGCAAATGTCTGACAATCCCTGTTGGTACTACTGACAAGGTACTTTAGGAAGTCTTCCACCAGAAAAGTTTCATAGTGTCATCTATTTTGACTTTTTTGTGGAAACAGAATATAAAGTTGCAGCTGTCCTATTAGTTAGTGTGTAAGGAACAGACTGCATTAATTTTATGAAAGTAGAAATAAACAACTAAACTGGAATTTCACATCAGGATTTCTTTATTTTGTGTATACTCCAAACCTGGTCATGAGAAAGCAACCAAGACCTATATTAATAACGATGCAGCCATACCGATAGAAAGGGTTGCTCCTGACAAAAATGTGGAAAAAGTGAAAAAATATTAAAACAGGGAACAACAAAATATTTATGGAACATGATTTAATGTACACTGGGCAGAAAAGAAGCATGTTTATCCTTGCAATCAGTGGATGTCAAGAGACAGGTGGGAGATTTAAGTTGCTGTTTTTAGAGTACTTGTTCCTGTGGGAATCTGGTTATATTTCGTGTTTAATATTTTGTTTGTTCTTCAATTTGCTTTTTGAACTGTATCCCACAATTCCATTGGAGTGAGTGAGGTTACATATTTATGTATGCAAATTTTATGTTAATCAGTGTCCATATTTTTGGCCAGTTGTACCTACTTTTAATGGACCTTTGTACAGAGTTTTGATGATTCCAGGTTGAGAGGTATGTATAGAGCAGATATGTAGCTGAGCTAGGTATGGAAATAAGGAAAGCTGGTAGTGAAATGCAGAAGTCCAGGAAGTCATTAAAAGGAAGATATATTTCAGGAAAAAGTGGGAGCAGAAAAGACAGACCAAGCTAAGAAGTAATACTGATTAGCTAACAAAGAGTCTAAGAGAGCAATTGCAATAGAGTAAAACAAGGCATTAGAACCACTGTACCAGTTTCTGGAAGATGACTGAGCAGATGACACTAAGAAACTCTACCAGGATGCAGAGCAAGATAGTCATCAGGCACCCTTCATAAGGGATGCCAGCAACAATGTGCTTACTAGTTCACAGGCAGATGGAAGGAGTACTTTCAGCAGTTTATTAATGAGGAAAGCTCACAAAAAAAGCACTGCTTTAGACACAGCATACGATGAAAGATGATGAAGAGCCCAACCTAGAAGAAGTAAGAATACCACTAAGGAAAATTAAGTCTGGGAAAGCAACAGACTCAGATGAGGTCACAACAGATATGATCAAGATGGGTGGCGGTATAGAGAGAAAAACATATCCCAGGTGACCGGAGAATGGTTATTCCAGTGCCAGTGTGTACATGAACAAAGAAGACATTCACAACTTTATTTATTTATTTATTGATATTTGATTACCAGGAACGCCCAACTGTGTAGGATTCCACTTTCAGTGGAGGCCTGGGGAGAAAAAGCTCCAAATTATTGCAAAACATTTTAAGAACAATGATTTTACAATCTACAAAAATTAAAACAAAAACATCTGCAGTTTAAATAATTATAACAAATTAGACATAATATAAAAACATTGGTTAAGACTCTATACCAGGTATATGACAATCATTTAATATTTAGAGAAGTTTTAGACAGTTTGTGGAGAAATTAAAGGTAAGTTAGTCTAATAGAAATAGGAATTGCAAAATGAAGTGACAGAAAAACAGGCTTATGGTATATTTAGAAAGTCAGGGAAGAAAATTTGATAGCAGTAAGGAAGTAAGTGAAGAAGGGAGAGTAAGGAGGTAAAAGGAATGAAAAGTTACTTGGTCACACTTAGGGATATATTTTATCCTGGTTTTGAGCAAGAACAGAGCCAGATTTTAGCTAGGAAGTCTTTCAGAGTGGTTTTTAAAGATGGGAGGGAGTGTATACACCTGAAGGATACAGGTAAGGAGTTCCACGTTTTAGCAACCTTGTATGAGTACAGACAATACCAAGCAGATTTGCTAGGTTTGTAGACAGACAGAAGTTTTTGGTCACCGGATCACAGTGACCGACTGGGAACATAGTTGTATAGAATGATGTTTAGTGCTTGGACAGGCAGATGGATGCTGGATAATTTTATAGGTGGTAAGAAGCTGTGTATATGTTAGTTGACGTGGCAGGTCTAACCAATTTAGGCTTTTCAGTGCTATAAAGTGCTGGGTTCTGTAAGCGGTATGTGCTGCAAATTTAGCAACTTTGTTATAGCACTTTTGTGAAGTCTGTAAATTAGTAAGGGTGGGAATGCCATAAAGAAAAGTGGGGCGGAGATAAGAAGTGGCACATGTAGTTTTAGTTGTGTTGGTGAGAAACTTTTTGGCTCTGTAAAGCATCCCTAGTTTTTGATGAGTTTTACTTATGCAGTTTTACATATGCAGGTCGAATGTAAGATTATCATCCACTGTCATCCTTAATAGCTTGCTATGAGAGGTGACTTCAGTGGTTGTATTATCAAGAGAGAGGACGTTCATTGTTTTTTTTTTTTTTATGAGAGAGGAATTTAGGGGGAAAACGTAGTACTTTGGGATTTTCTGGGTTGAGCATGATTTGTGATTTACGAAGCCATGTTTCAGTGGCTGTTAAAGCTTTCTTTATAATTTTTTGGAGGTGTACCATGTTGTCAGATGTGCAAATGAGATTGGAATTACCTGTGTATTGTATAAGGGTGTCCTGTTGTGTGGATGTATAGAGGGTGTTGGTGAAAATGTTAAAGAGGAGGGGACCAAGGATAGAGCCTTCTGGTACACAAGTGATGAGTGGGAGGCAAGGAGAGTGTGTGGAGTGCCATTAATACTGACTGATACCTATTGGATAGGTAACTTTTGAACCATAGAAGGGTAGGCTGAGAGAGACCTAGTGAGGGCGTTTCAAGTGACAAACTGTGTCAAAGGCTTTAGACAAGACTAGAAATAAGGAAGAAACTACTTTGCCATTTTCTCTAGCTTTATTAACAGTATCTTGTAGGTTAGAAAGCCAGTGCTAGTACTGTGGGAAGGATGGAAGCCATATTGTGTAAGGGATAGCAGTTCTTCCTGCAGGAGATAGTCTAGCAGTTGTTTTGGGCTACTTTGATCACTACAGAGGTATTACACTCCTGTCACACTGCATGAAAGTTCTGGAGAGGACGGTTGATAATGCACAGAATAGTAGAAAGTAAGATGGGAGATGAGTAATTTGGATCAATGTTGGATGTAACACAACCAGCCCGATGTTTGCAGAGACACAGATAGTTGAGAGGAAACTAGAGATGAGAGAGAAGTCTAACTGGGCATTCAAAGACTTTGTGAAAGCATATGATAAGGTCTCAAGAAAGTTAATTTGAGCAGTCCTGTGATGGTCTGAATTCCCAGAAATGTTGGTAGGATTAGTGCAGGCTATATACAAAGACCCAATAACACAAGTACGAACAGTGTTTGGATTCACAGAGAGGTTCCCAGGGAGAGTGAGTGTTCATCAAAGTTCAACTCTGAGCCCGCTGCTGTTTATACTGGTGCAGGTTTATATTAGCAAGCATTTAGAAGATGACACAGCAATAGTATGCAGATGATGTTGCAATACAGGCAGGCTCTAAACAAGAACCTCTGCAAAGGCTAGGGGAATGGAATGTAACTCAAAGGCATGCAGGATGAAGCAGAGTACAGATATGATAGTTGTAATATCAGCAATGAGGAAAGTTAGTAGAAGATGAGAACTGAAATAGAAGGAAAAGTAGTGGAACGGGTTAACAGCTTCAAGTATCCCAGAGGGTGGTTAAGGAGAAAGGAAGTCTGAATGAGGAGGTCAAAGCTAGAATCAGAGAGGCAGTGTGTGAATGAAGAATGCCAAAGAAGATGAAAAGTAAGGTGTAGAAAACAATATTGTGACCAGTACTACTGTGTGGTACAGAAAGGCAGAGCAGTTGAGGAACCTAGAGATGATGGAAATGAAGTGCAAGATATGGGTGGTAGGATGCATATTGTGGGGCAGACAGCAAAATGAGGACATCAGAGCAGAAACCCAAGTAATTGCAGAGTAGGTCAAAGAGAAATGATTATGGTCATTTGGGCATGTGCAGAAAAGCAGAAGACAATCTGTTGAAGAAGATTTGGAACAACCACGAAGAAGGCAAGAGGAAACGAGGGCATCCAGCAAAGAGAAGGATGGATTGTGTGACAGAAGACCTGCAGCACTCAGGCATTAGTGTCACAGAAGGTAGGAAAGTGGCATTGAATTGACAAAGATGGTAACAGTTGACACGACACCCTGACTCCATGTAGAAAATGAGGGAATGGGTGTTGATGAATGATGATTCTCCACTGCTGACAAATATTGTACCCTCTTGGAGTGACATCAAAAACTTAGCCAATTATTAGTCAGTCATCTTCTGTTCATATTGTGGCATCATCCTTGAAGAAGGTAGAGTGCTGTTTAATGCCAGGCTCATACCAACCTGGGACACACAGTCTGAGAGCTTCAACATGTTAGTTTACCCTTTAAGTGAATTCTACCTCGTATCCATCTCCACCTTTCCTTTCAGCCTTTGTCCATCTGTCCCAGACCATCTTTGATGCCTTGGTGTATTCTCTTAACAACTGCCCATTCTGCTGGTCTAAAACCCTCACCATAAGGATGTACTTTCAGAGATCTAGGGAGCAGTTAATCCCTACAGACTGCTGCCTGTGCCCCCTACTTCCCCATCCACTGTTCCTGTTCAAGATGGCCTCTTCATTTCTCCTTAATGTAATCTTGTGAACCAGTGTCATGCCATCCCCATTCACCCTTCACTTTTGGCCTTGAGTATGAAGAACTCTGGCTTCTCTAGCCTCTGGTCATACCCCTGCTCCTTAATACCATGGACATTCCTGGTATCTTTTCTCTGGATTCCTTCCAGCAGCCTGGTATCCCTTTCCTTTCTATTACCTGCAGAATGGTACTCAGTACTGTAGGTGTAGCATTACCACTATCTTGTAGTGTGGACGCATTACCTCTTTGCTTCTGGAGGCTACCCCCGTGTAGATGCATCCCAGCATTCTGCTACTAGTGCCACCGCTCACTCTGTCGGTGGTCCATCTGGGTGTGATCAACATCCCAAATCGTTTTCCTGCTCATTTGTCATCAGTTCCACTCTCCCAGCTAACACATCACACCATGGTCGTAGCTGCCTAATTTAAGTGCTTTGCATTTGCTTGAAGTGGAATTCAACCGCCACCTTTCTGACCATTTTGTTGGCCTTTCCAAATCCTTCTATAGACTGCCACCATCTTCCATTCCCACACCTGCAAACATACTGAAGAGTATTGGACCCAAGACTGATCCAAGTACTCCACTAGTCACTTTTCATATTTCTATCAAAATTCCTCACACCAGAACCCTGTGTGTTTAACTGAATAATCCATCTCATTATTTAATCCTGGGGCATGCACCTCAAATGTTCATTTAATCAGTAAAAGCTCTAAAATATACATCCAGTCCTGTATTCCCAACACAGCCCCATTTTGATACGTGCTGTTTGGCCATAGAGTAAAAAGATATTGAATGTCTTATCAGTCATTTAAAATAATAGCAAATGGCAGAAGGTTACTACTTTATACATTTATGTCTAAATATTGTATAAAACAAGTAGAAAATCCAAATCTTTATCCAGACGCCTTGCCTAAGTGTTTCCTAAGAATTCTTCTGCAAATGACATGTTTAGAAGTTGTTTTCCCCACTTCAGGTCAGTTCTCTCATCTTTAATTTTATCTTTATTGCCATTATCCACCGTCACTTATCTCCCTTCACTCTTTCTTCTAGTTCATTTATCTGATAGGTATTCCATATTGTCCCTTCTTTTCTTGGCATCATACTGTTCTTTCTTGCACTTCTGACAGTTTCAAATTATTTTAACTCCCCATCTTCTATCTGCCTTGTTTTATTTACTTTCACTTTCTTATCTGGGGGCCCCTTTTTGGTTCCTCCTGTGCTCCACCACCAGACTCCTAAATTTCATTCTCCTCCTAAGGGGAGATTTTCCTAGTATTTTCCGTTTTGGAAATTTTGCAACTTAATGCATTTAGAATCTCTTCCTCCTGTTTGCATCATATCCTGCTTTGATGGGATTGAATAACATATTAATTTTCTAGAACTTTGAGTGAAATAGCTCAGTGAATTTATTTCTGATTTCTCTTAAAAAAATCTAGTAGCGATTTCTTAAAAGCACAGAAGGATGTACATTTCGTAACCTACAGTGGTCCTTTTCAGTAAACTACGTGGATGTGCCACAGACTTGATTCCTCTTTTCCCGTTTCTCATATTTAGTTTTAGTAACAAATTGCCCCGTGGGCTATGTGTTCTGGAATATGATCCAAAAAAGAATGAGGTCTGTTAGCTCCTTGAAAATTAGGCGCGGATCATTCAAAACCATGTATGATTTTCCGTAAAGTCTCTTAACCTGTCCCTGTAGGATTTTCTTAATAAAAAGTTTTGAGTTTTCTCTAGTTGCACAGAGTGTTGCATTAGACAAGTATAAAAAGCTGCCCTGTATTCTAAAAATCAGTGTCATATTCAGTATGATATACAGGGCACAGCTTTTTCTCTGAACCATAATGATACTCCAGTAGGTATTAAACAACCTGTCCCAAACACTTTCCTAACAGCCTTGTAGACATTTTGACCTAATGTAGTAATTATCTTATCCATACTCCCCCAGCCTGCACTGTGCCAGGGGTCGTCTTTCCTCTACTCCTTCTTTCTTGCTAACACACCTTAACTTCAATGAACTGTCACACCTGGTACCATCACTTCTTTTTTTTGCTCTTTACAGTAGCCATGACAGAGGAAAAAATGGATAATATTGATAAAGCAGAAGATACAGCATAAATGGTAGGGTTTTGAGATGGAGGTTGTAGGAAGCATGGAGCAGAAAAATAATTTGAATGCTAATCTTCACAGATTAGAGAAGTTGTAAGCTAAGACTAGAGCAGTGTGGCTGAGGAAAGTAGAGATGAATGTGAAGTTACTAGTTTGGAGACTGAAGGATATAAGAAGGGTTTGGATCTCAAGGGTTTAGGACAGAGAGGACAACAGGAGATGTAGATGTGAGGAAATAAGAGAAATGCTCAGGTCATTCCATGCTGATTTGTGTGCCAGAAGCTACAACACTACTAACAACGATCACAAAAATCATTCGGTATGATGAGTAACTACAGAACTATACAGACAGCGATCACAAAAATCATTCGGTATGATGAGCAACTACAGAACTATACAGACAGCGATCACAAAAATCATTCGGTATGTTGAGTAACTACAGAACTATACAGACAGCGATCACAAAAATCATTCGGTATGATGAGCAACTACAGAACTATACAGACAGCGATCACAAAAATCATTCGGTATGATGAGTAACTACAGAACTATACAGACAGCGATCACAAAAATCATTCGGTATGATGAGCAACTACAGAACTATACAGACAGCGATCACAAAAATCATTCGGTATGATGAGTAACTACGGAACTATACAGACAGCGATCACAAAAATCATTCGGTATGATGAGTAACTACAGAACTATACAGACAGCAATCACAAAAATCATTCGGTATGATGAGTAACTACAGAACTATACAGACAGCAATCACAAAAATCATTCGGTATGATGAGTAACTACAGAACTATACAGACAGCGATCACAAAACTCATTCGGTATGATGAGCAACTACAGAACTATACAGACAGCGATCACAAAAATCATTCGGTATGATGAGTAACTACAGAACTATACAGACAGCGATCACAAAAATCATTCGGTATGATGAGTAACTACAGAACTATACAGACAGCGATCACAAAAATCATTCGGTATGATGAGGAACTACAGAATTATACAGACAGCGATCACAAAAATCTTTCAGTATGATGAGTAACTACAGAACTATACAGACAGCGATCACAAAAATCATTCGGTATGATGAGTAACTACAGAACTATACAGACAGCGATCACAAAAATCTTTCAGTATGATGAGTAACTACAGAACTATACAGACAGCGATCACAAAAATCTTTCAGTATGATGAGTAACTACAGAACTATACAGGCAGCGATCACTATTGCCTAGTTGGCCTATGCCTAAGGCCGGCTATGCCACTGCAGTAGGTGTGGTTTTATACGGCTTGGTTTGGCTGCTTCTGATTTATTTATTTCTCTTCACTGCTGGACATTATTTCATTTGGTAGCATTCCTGCATACCTCTTTTACATTCCATTTGACAGTTTAATAATTTTATTGTTAAAATTTAATGTCTGAAGTTCCCTACTAATCAGTAATTTTATTAATACTTTGTCTAAAGTACGCTTTATTATTTTACTTTTTTCCAATGTAAGTAGAATGTGGCTGTAGAAAAGTCCCACTGGCCTAGCCTAGTCAGCACTCAAAATAAAATAAGTCCAGTAAATAATAATAATAACTTTATCTCCCGCTGCAATTATACCTCTCACAGTCATACATAGTTTCTGTACCTTTCAGTAATTATGCATGCAAAAATATTCTAAACTGAACTGTGTGAAATTGTAAAGAAGACACTTGTAAAAATGCAATGAAGCTTTGCATTTTAATTGCCTTAATTATTTCCTTCCTTCTTGTTGATGATTCAGGAATGTCTGATGCTCTCCTTCTGAACAGTGACATCACGACTGAAAAGCTACGAGCGAGCCCAGAGTTCATACTGCAGGACACCCCCTGTTTCATCATGCCTGCGTACATTCAGAGATGTCGGAAGTGCTGGCCGGTCTGCAGTCCAGAGCAACAGGAAGGGAGGCTGCCAAAAGACATCTCCTGCAGGTTCCAGCACTTTCGCAGGTATTCTAGATGTAACCGTTTCTCTGTTAACACACTGAGTACTGATAACTATGAATCGCTATTGCTTCCTGCAGCATATGCTGACTGAAACTGATGTCTTTTCTGTAGCACAACACTAATTTTGGGCATTGTTTTCCTTCACTCAGGTGTCTTTACTGTAGTAGAGGATTCTTCAGGATTATTTTCTGTAACAAAAACATCACATATGTAAAATTAATGGTAGCAAATAGAAGTTATTTATGCCCTTATTCAGGTGTATCCACTGAAGAAACTGATTATTTTATGCCACAAATCACATAAAACTTGCAGTGGAAGTATCACAACTCGTAATGTAAAAAAAAAAGTATCTCCTGTCTCAATGGCTGTTGTTTTAGAACTGTTAAATTCACTTTTCTGCCTTAAAAAAACAGTAGTTTTTGTAAGCTGCAATTTTACTTGATATGAGAAAAAAATCAAATCTCCTCCTAAACCGAATATTAAGGTCAATTTAATGCTTTGAAAAAATTGCCACATTTGATTCTGTACTATTGTCCAACTCCCCCATTCTCCAGTTACATGCGATGTGACCGTAAGTATTTTAGTTAATAAACAGTACTGTCAAGTCGTGCCTGAGAATAATATCTTGTTTCTAGCGGGATTATCCGCTTGAGCAATAAATAAAAAGTAGCAGAAAATACAAATTGATTGTGTGCAATTTATACTTTCCTAGTCTGAATCTCCACCTTTGAGTAGTGCCTGTCTCGCTGGACATTTCTTGCAGCAATTACACGGTAGTGCTACAATAATTAAAAAAAATACAAAACAATGATATTATGTATTAAATTCAAATAAGGCTGCTCATGTATTCCATGGTCTTTTATGGAATTCTCTCTCTCCTCTATCTATTAAAAGTACTAAATACACACACACACACACACACACACACACAAAGCCCATTGCTTAGGCACTGATTGAAACAAGAGGATAGTGTTAGTTCTTATCTGGGACTTGAACCCAGGCCTTCGAGGATACTGTGCTCGTGTCTCTACCACTGGATCAACAGCATAGGTGATCAAGGTCAAATTACACACACACACACACACACACACACACACACACACACACACACACACACACACACACACACACATCTACTGTTCAAATCATAGAGGTGAAAGGATAATATTAGCTAATTTGGGACCCCAGACCTGCCACATACTACTATAATATTCAGCTGCGGTGAGTGAGGCATTATATGCAGTAGTGGGGAGTAAACAAGTTTGTTCTTATCTCTGCATGTCATGATGAGCTGTTTTAAGTTGAAACTTCTGTGGTTTCATGAGTATCCATTTGCTTTTGTATTGTGCTCCCATTAATTGACATACCTTTTTAGCTTACACAAACAAGACACATTTACTTTTATTATTTGTCTTTGTTATAACAAGCCAGCTTAAACAAAGTAAAAGCACTAATTTACTGGCAGACCTTCTATCATTCTGCTTACTCCCTTATTCCAGGTCTGACTCAATATTGCTTACCTTTCCATTACAAAGCCGTCTCAGATTTAAAATTCTTGCTTGCAGTAAATGCTTGTGGGTTTTCACTTTTCCTGGAATTCCTGTGCAGCTATTTCTTTTACATGAGCTGTTTACCTTTTATTTCCTGTTCCGTCATGAAATGTTAGAAAGTAAATCATTCATTTAGTATAATTAGTTTGGGTTACTTCTACCTTCGTCACACACTTGCTGTCTTTGCTGTTTGAAACATTTGTGCATTGAAATATTTTTGTTATTTAACAGTGCTTATA
Source organism: Protopterus annectens (assembly GCF_019279795.1). Taxonomy (NCBI): domain Eukaryota; kingdom Metazoa; phylum Chordata; order Ceratodontiformes; family Protopteridae; genus Protopterus; species Protopterus annectens. The sequence continues at coordinate 128,879,366 of NC_056728.1, forward strand.
TGCACCAGGACTGCTGCTGTGCTCTTCAGAAAGCAATTGTATATATTTTCCTCACATGATTTAACACTTTAAAAGCAAGCACCCAAACCCTACAAACACACCCTAACTTGACAAGATGTTGCAATAATAACTTTGGAGGAAATAACTAAATTTTGCTTGGGCTGTTAGGCCCGTGGAAGCCATGGGAATTCCAGATGTTCTGAGTTGTATCTTACAGTTTACCCCCAATCTTTTTAGCTAAATAATGGCCTAAACAAAAGCTAGGACTAAGGGAAGAAATTCAGTCTTACTACAACTTTGTTTTTTCCTGCATCCTAACTAGCCAAGAGTGCATCTATAACCTATGGAAGCCACTGGGTTATAGGTGGACTGAGGTGCATTTTACAAGTATTTTTCAACCTTTTGATCCAATGATGGTCTGATCAAAAGAAGATGAGTAATTGAAGAAATTCAGTTGTTGTTTGTCTTTTGGTTTTTTCCCAGTAAGGGGTCGCCACAGTGGAACTCTGGTCCACTAATGATTGGCAGTAGATTTTTTACGAAACGCCGAGGTGCCAGCTCGATGCCCAACCTTCAACGAAGGCACGCCCATTTACGCACGCATGTCTTTCGAACGCTACCCAACCGCGGGGAGGACATGCAGACTCCACACAGAAGACACTCCCAAGCCACGCCGAGAATCGAACGGGAGAACCTCTTGCTGTGAGGTAACAACGCTACCGCCGTATCACCGTGGCATTAATTGAATAAATTCAGTACTAATCTAAGACTTTCCTTTTTCTGGCATCCTTTCAACACTTACTGACTGGCCATAAGTATACTGTAAAAAAATTCCTTTTCCCGGCATCCTTTCAACACATGCTAACCGGCCATAAGTGTACTGTAATAACTATGAAATAAATAATCTAATTAAGCTGGGGATCTGGTGTCGTTAGACTCCCAGAAGCCATTGGTACATAAATGCCACAAAGTACATCTTAGAGCTTTGTAAACAACATTTTTTGTTCAGTAAAGGCCTTAACAAAAATCTTGACTAAAGAAAGAAATTCAGTCTTACTTTTCAACTTGACTTTTTCTTGCAATTCTTTTCAACACAACTCAGCTGGGCAAGACTGATTTGTAAAAACTGTACAGCGAATACCTAATTTAAGTCAGGGACCTAGGGGTTGCTAGGGCCCCATGTTTGTTCTAGATGCTCTGAGGTAAATTCATTTTAGAGCTTTTTTTTAAACCTTTTGATCCAGTGATTTGACTGATCAAAGCCAAAAGTAAAAAAAAAAAAATGCACGCAAAATTCTCTTTTTTCATCCTTTCACCAAGCCCTAACTGTACTGTAATAACTGTTTAGGAAAATACCTTAATGAAGTCAAGGGTCTGTGGACCCTTAGAAACTACAGTATAGATGCTCTGAGATGAATTTTAGAACATTTTTTCTAACCCTTTTCTCCACTGATTTGCTTGAACCAAAAACACAAGTACAGAAAGAAATTCAGTTTTATTGTTTTTTCTTTCAAGGAGCAAATAAGTCGTGTCCAAGAGTTAGTGTTAAAGTCTGACAAAATAGCAGTTTACAATAAACTGAGAAGAAAAAAAAATGTTTCCAAGGATACAAATCATAATCAGACATGCCTCTTCACAACCTACCCCCAAAAGACAGCTGCCTTCTGTGTACCTTTCTGGTGTCCAGGTTAGACTAAACTTGAAAGAATAAATATAACACCGTAACATATGGCAGCCTGTTGCTGTCAGACTTGTTTAAAACAAGGTACCTCCTTATGACTAGCCCCAAGACATATTCTCGTATATATGCGACTGATGTTTAATTGTGAGGAAACTTTAGGAGAAAAAAATAACCACACTGTCCCCAGCCCCTACACAAGCTAAAAAGACCTTCTGTACACACCTCTGAGGTTTCTTTGTGAGGAAAATTAAAGAAGTAATGATATAATGATAATGCCATCAACAGCACCCCCATACAAGCTGCAGTAGCCTTCTGTTCCCACCAGTGAGCAGGGCACACATACTGACCATGGCCCTGAAAATCCAGGTCTGTCACAAGATACACTGATTTTTTTTCACTCACATATTGACACTGGCCCTTACAAGCCAAGTCTATCACAAGATGCATAGACATACACAAGCATACACATTCTGCACCCTTACCTTCAGTCAGACTGGAGGAATCGCAAGTTTTTGGCATGTTAGGGGAAACCCGAACGTTTGGATAAAACCATACCCACCGAGATGAGGAAGACATGCAGATCCTGCATAGAACAAGTTAAGGTCTCAGAGACAGTATTTGAAACGACAGTGCTGCTCACTGCACTATATTGGGTCAGTCAGCAATTGCTTTCAAATATACCCTTATTTTGGATGAGGCATTAAACGATGGCCTCATCTCTCTTGAGTTGCTGGTAGCTCAGGTGGATGTGAAAGATCACATGGAACTTCATGGAAATCAAAAAGAGTAGCGTCAGTGTATTTGTATACATATTTACATAAATATATACATATCTATACATTTATTGTTTAAAGTCATTTTGTTTTTCGGGTTTATACATATCAAATTATTATTCATCTACATATATATTTCCTATTCGACCCCCACTCCTTTTTCCATAACCATAATCTAATCTTTTTTAATATTAATGACAATGCCCGATTCTCATTAAACGTAATTTCATCAATCAATTCATTCCGTAATACCCATACTACATAAAACACTTTTTTATCGAAATCCAAGTTTGCTTTTTTGTTTTTATTTTTATAATATCCATATTCAACCATATCCATATTTATATCATTATGTTTAAAAATTCCCCCCAAATAAATTCTGTACATAATTTATTCCATAGTTTTTTGATCCTTTCTCATTTCAGAACAACATGTTCTAGAGTTTCTTCTTTACTGCAAACATATTCTCTCATTTTTTTTTTCTTTTTGTAAGGCATATTTACTTTTACTGGTAATTTTTTCAATTCCCAAGCTCCATAAAAATCTTGACATTCAACATTATAACTATTATTAGACTGAGGGTATTCTTACTATACCATTTCTTTCTTTCTTTATTTAATTGCTTTAATCTTCACTTCTGGAATATGTTCCAATGGATTAATACAATAATATTTTCTCAATATTTTTATACCATATTTTTCTTTCTTTTTTCTACTTCATCAGTCTTTGTTTTCCATATTTTTATCTTTTGATGGTAATTCTCTAGTTTATTAAAACATTCTTTCAATATTGTATTACTTCTTATTCTTGCCCAGCATTCCTTATACTTACTTTTAAATATATTTTTTAATAAATTGACATTTTTTTCCTTTAACTATTTCAGTATTTTATACAAATGTAATGAATCAGCGTATACTATTGGATTTGGCATGCCTAATCCTCCTCCTCCTTTGTTCACGTATAATGTACCCCTCAACTGGATTTAATTCAGATCCCCATATAAGGGAGAAAAGTACTTCTAATTAAAGTATTTTTGTGCATTTTAGGCATCATAACACTTGATAAATGTCTTATCACCTAATAGTAGTGAATGAATCAAATGTACTATTTTTCCTATAAGCTAATATATATTTCCATAAAACACAAATATCTTTTAATTCCTTTTCTGTTATATGACTAATTTCCAATTCTGTTTGTAATTCCTCTTCTTCATTGTTGTTTTCTGTATTTCCCTTCTTTTCTTCTGAAATTTCATCTATTTCCATCTCATCTTTACTTTTTGTTTTGTTCCGTATTATTGCTCTAGTTCACAATAATTACCTCATTCTCTTTCTTTACAATCCATCTATATACATTTTTTACATTTATAACATTCAAGTTCACATTTGTTTGCTTTGTGTCCTGTTTTGCAACATATATAACATTTCTTTTTATTACAATTAGTAACTAAATGTCCTTTTCTACAGAAAAAATGTTTTTGGTTGCCCTCAGTATTTTGCAACACCTCTGTTACCTTCAGCACTTATAATACTATATATACAATTCTTTCCACTTTCATTTTTTAAATGACATTGCAATCCCATGCCCCAGTCCATAAGCACCTGCTATCATAAACTTCTGAAATCTATATATTATTTATTTACATATATGTTTTAAATGTTCTTTTAAAGTCTCGTTTTCTATCTCAGTTCAAAACTGTACATGTGTTTTCTTTTTAGATTTATGAAAAAATGCTTTTATCAAATATTTTTCTTTCAGTGGATTATTATTTTGTATTTTTTCATATTCACATAAAAAGCTTCTCCATACCTGCTACAGTCTCAAAAAAAGTCACAAAATGTCTCTTTGTTAATCAAAATGAAAAGCTTTTACCTGTTGTGTTTATACCCAAGGGTAAAATGACATTGACTCATACCTGATATCTAACTCCTGACTTCTTTTACTTTGCATTCTTACCATGAATTTTATTTTTAAATTGTGCTCTTTTTTTCCTTTTCTTTCCTTCTGTCTTGTGTGGTTGCCACTGTCTCTGCATGTGTTTTCTTTACTTTTCCACCACCTTCTTCCAGCATCACTTCTGCATCCTCCTCATTTATTTTATCCATGATGCCCCCCCAACATTACTTCGCGTTCTGTCTCAGTCTGGCTAATTAAGTCTTAAAGTAAATCATCCCATAACACTCCTGACTGGAGGGTTGTAACTATATATTCCTCTCCAACTGTATCATGCGTTGGCTCAAACACTTCTTCCAAATCTTTGACATCTAATACAATTTTTTTTTTTTGAGCTAGCATTTGCCTCACTCCTTTCAATGGATTTTTCATATCACTCACCATCCTTACAGCTGATTCCATGCTAGGAATGGGGCATACACATGTATTCACATATGATGATATAGTGTCCTGGCCAAATTTACCCTAGTCAGTAAATAAATACTCAAATAAACATAGATCCTGGTCCTACAACATCACCAAAGACAGACACCTTATATGTGTAAGGCTGATGTTTGTCATGAAAAGGAAGCAGATACATTGCAGTCTCCACACACATACAAACATAACCCATAGCAATATTAGTTATCAGTTTTACACTGATTTTAGCAAGTGCAATACATTGTGTGACATTGCTTCTGGTATGCAGATCAGTGGTTGTTGTTTAGCAGTGCAATACATTGCGTGAGACTGCTTCTGGTATGCAGATCAGTGGTTGTTGTTTAGCAGTGCAATACATTGCGTGAGACTGCTTCTGGTATGCAGATCAGTGCTTGTTGTTTAGCAGTGCAATACACTGTGTGACAGTGCTCCTGGTATGCAGATCAGTGGTTGTTTAGCAGTGCAATACACTGTGTGACAGTGCTCCTGGTATGCAGATCAGTGGTTGTTGTTTAGCAGTTTTCAAGCAATAGCAGGGGTAAGTCACTTTCATCCACAGACACTGTGTACACATCAGTTACAACCACATGACTGTGTACACCTCATATTGTACATTAAAACTGGTTTAATGCAAATACACAATAAAATTACCTCATGTCACATAAATGCACACCAGTTCTGAAAAGCTAAACCGGATTAGTGACTGTTTAAAATAAAAAAAAAAAGGTGAGTTACTTTCATCAGTAGACAGCCCAGCCCCCACCCAGCAGTTAGAAATACTTCTGCATACAGTTCAGACTGATTGTGAAAAAAAAAACTGAACATGGTCATTTATTGGTTTCACCTGCTAAAAATTGCCTGTCATATTCTTTACTCCACTAGTAACTGCTCTGATGCACAACCAGTTCTACAGTGGTATATCCTCAGCCATCCACTCAGGTCAGATTAAAAAGAAAAATGTAGTCAATTTGCTAAATCAAAGAACCACTACAAATGATTCCTGCTCTGTATCAGTAGCAGAACTGTAGAATAACTTCATCAATAAAGTCAAAAACATCTTCAAAGATTAACTCTTCCAAAAAATAAATAAAACTTGAGCTCTCGTATTCTGACAGACTGCATATGCACCTGAAGAAAAAAATGATATGTAACATATGTAAATATTTTTCTTTTATCCTGTATCATATATGCCTGGCACTACTAACATCAGTTGTTAAGAATGTAATACTAATCCCTTTCTCTGTAACGCAACCTGTTCTCTGTTGTATCCAGGGCTGAGCCTACTGCCATTTTCTGTCTATATGCCTGCAACCATTTTCTCTCTATATGCTTACTACATTTCCTCTCTATATGCCTATCACCATTCCGTCTATATGTCTACTACCATTCCCTCTCTATATGCCCACCGCCATATTCTCTCTATACACCCACCACCATTCCCTCTCTATATGTCTAATGCCATTTCCTCCCTATATGCCCATGACCATTCACTCTCTATATGTCTAATGTCATTTCAACTCTATATGTCCACCACCATTCCCTCTCTACATGCCCACCACCATTCCTTCTCTATATGCCTACCACCATTTCCTCTCTATGTGCCTAATGCCATTCCCTCTCTATATGCCTACTGCAATTCCCTCTCTGTATATTCCTAATGACATTTCCTCTCTATATGCCTACCACAATTTCCTCTCAATATGCCTACCACCATTTTGTCTCTATATACCTAATGCCATTTCATCTCTATATGCCCACCACCATTCCTTCTCTATATGCCTACCACCATTTCCTCTCTATGTGCCTAATGCCATTTCCTCTCTATTTGCCTACCGCAATTCCCTCTCTGTATATGCCTAATGACATTCCCTCTCTATATGCCTACCACCATTTCCTCTCTGTGCCTAATGTCATTTCCTCTCTATATGCCTACCGCAATTCCCTCTCTGTATATGCCTAATGACATTCCCTCTCTATTTGCCTACCACCCTTCCCTCTCTATATGCCTCATGCCATTCCCTCTCTATATGCCTACCACCATTTCCTCTCTATATGCACACTACCATTTCCTCTCTATATACACACCACCATTTCCTCTGTATATGCACACCACCATTCCTTCTCTATATGCCTACCACCATTTCCTCTCTGTGTGCCTAATGGCGTTCCCCCTGTATATGCCTACCACCATATAGCTGTTTGCCCAGCTGTACTTTCTCTACTTTAAGTGACAAAAGGATGTCCTTGCTTCTACTTCTGTCATCCTATTTTTATGACCTAGTTTGTTAATAATGTGTATATAGTTGGAGTCCAATAGCATTAACTGCATTCATAATGCTGCTTACGATATATATACCCTTGTTAACTGTATAGGTTTGTTTCTCTTCAGTGTCCTGTATGATAACTATTCCTGTTGCTAAAACCTTACATTTTCCCATTGTCATACATACTTTCTGTCTGTAACTGCTTCATATTTTGTTACTGCTATCAACATATTTGTATATGTATTTGTTAATTTTGTTATACATGAACACTTACTTTATTAATATTTATGATTGTGCTTGGTGACATTTTTTTATACTTGGTGCTAGAACAAAATCGTGAAACTTTACTCCTAAGGCCTCTGTGAGGACCCACCACTGGGCCAGTAATCAAGGGGTCTCAATCCTCACCACTGGTACCTGTGACGTTCACTGGGAGGATAACAGGTACACACAAAGTATTTTGAGATTCAGCTCTCTGTATCAAGTACAATTTCCCTTAAGAGTACACAGAGACCACAGTCAGTGTGGGGCTGGTTTCTCCAGATCCCCAGTAAGACTCCTCGCTGGCACAACTATAGAACTGAGTCCTTAGCTAGGGTTCCAAGCCCAGTCCTCCAACACTCTCTCTGTCCAACCAGTGCTTAATGTCCCTGTCGAAGTAGCTGATACACACACTCTTAGAGATTTCTTTTACACCCACACACACCTGGGAAAGGATAGCAAAGGTTTACTAGTGATGCTCCCTTCTGCCCAGACTATATGGTAGTTACCACTGCCACCAGAACTCCTCACCAGCTATTTTAAGGCCCTTAACAAAGGGTGTTCAGTTTTACTGTGTAATATTAATACTAATACAAATGATAGTTTGATTAAGTGCAAGGCTATTAACAGTAGCCCACACAGTGTCACCAAATAAATATGCAAGTACTAATGCAAAACCCCTATTGCTGCAAGCTGGCAGTACTTAGCACCTACCTGTAAAAAATACACACACAAGAGCTTTTGCCCAGATCTTTGGCAGGTGCTGGAAGTCATAAAACAGTTGCATTCCTCCAAACTTCAAGACTAGTAATTAGTTCTCCCCAAAGACAATACAGAAAGCTTCCTAGTGCAAACTTTGTGTCTCTGTCTGCCTTGAAACTTGTGAGATAGCATCTTTATGGCCTAGCCTATAATGTGGTTTAATTTCAGATATTTTTCTAAAGTTTGCTAGAGTGAGGTTAACCTTCCGGTTTCCTTTGTTAAAACATATACATTTAAACAGTTACAATAGTGCATGTACATTTCTGTTCTCTCTAGTAAGGCACATTGTGGATACATTTCAAACCCAAGCACTTTGATATACGTATACAAATGACATACAGTTCTAATACATTTGTAACTTCATCATCTTGTATAAATCAACTTGATATTCAGAAATGACATGTAATTATTTACAAAATTCAAGCTAACTGTGCTGGCAGTACTTTCTTTCTTCACAGCCTCTACTGAAAAATGGCTACACCTAAACACATTTTCCAGGTTAACATCTGCATACTAACAAATTGCCAGAGCTATTTTAGTTATGATGAATATTGTTGCCAGAAGTTGCAGCAACATCCAGTAGAGGTTCCATAACTAATTATTCAATTTCAGGGAAAAGGTACTTAGTTGCAAAGTGAACAAGTAAAGAAGACACTGACTAAAAAAAAAAAGATATTTTGAGAACTGAAATAGCCTGCAGCTCATCATAGGCTGTTTGGACTTTGTGTCACCTGCTGACCCAACTACAAATCATAAAAGTACTAGAACTTCTGGTTAACAACAGTAAACATCATGTATTGCAGGCCAAAATGTCATCTGCATAGGTTCATAGGATGATACTAGGCTATTGGCCCGGAGGCCCTTATAAGCCTAGCCAAGAATTTTGCCCATGTTCCCACAAACTCAGCACCTGTTTCCCCTGTCCAGCAGGGACACAGGTGGGATCCCAGGGGTGTATTTTCTGTTTCTCATCCAGTCGTCCGGGTTCCTCTTAAAGAGGGCTAGTGAGATACTCTGCTTGACGTGGAGAGGGAGTCTTTTCCACAGATGTGGAAGTGTTTGTGACACAAATCTATCCTGCCAACAAGTTTTGTTAATGTCACAGACCAGGTTGATGAGTGCGAGTTACGAGAGTGAAGTTTGACTTACGGATATGCAGCGACTCCAACAAGGCTGGGTCTGAGACGGCCTTGTATGCTAGACACAGGTCCCCTCTGAGCAGTCTGTATGAGCCTGATTAGAGGCACAGGGCTTTTAGCCTATCTGTATAGGATAGGTTTTGAGACCTTGGATTTTCCTGGTCAGGAACCTCTGTGGTCTCTCCAGCTGTTGCATGTACTTGGCAAGGTACATGCAGAAGGGGGCATTGTACTCGATAATGGGTCTGATAAGGGAGGAGTACATGGATGTTATGACCTCTTTTTTCCTGGATGAAATACTCTTACTTATGAGGTGGGCCATGTAGAAAGTCTTCTGTACAACAGAAGCAGAGTTATGGTCAAAAATCAGGTTGCGCTCAATTTGGGTGCCCAAGTCCCTCACGACTGAGTGTGTGCCTAATACGTTGTTATTACTTTGATAATTAGTGGGGAAGCCATTTTCCCCAAAGGGGATAATGATGCATTTCTTGGCATTCAATTTGAAGCCATGCTTCTGGCACTAGTCATTTGGTTTGGGTAAGGCCTTTTGGAGGCTGTTCACATCACTAGGGGAATTTAAGACAGCGCCCAGCTTGCAGTCATCTGCAAACTTGGTCAGCCACAGATCACTGGTTTTGGCTTGCACCTCAGAAACGTATATCCCAAACAGTAGAGGCCCCAAGACTGATCCTTGGGGTACACCGCTCATTACAGGTCTACTACTAGAGGTGGCTTCCCCTATTTTGACTGAGTGGGTTCTATCAGTGAGACAGTTAGCTACCCATTTGGAAACATACGGGTTGATCCCAGCTGGGAGAGTTTATCTATTATGCCAGAGTGGGGAATGGGATTGAAGGCTTTGGCTAGGTCAAGGTAGGCGGTGTGCACCGTCTTCCCCTTGTTCATGGCTTTGGTGAATGTTTTGAAGAAGTCGATCAAGTTTAACAGGCATGATCTCCCTTTGACAAAACTAAAATGTGTGGGGTCAACCATTTGGAGGTTTTCCCTGTTTATAAGGCTCATGATAATGCGTTCCATGGCCTTACAGATCAGGCTAATTAGGCTGATTGGCCTATAATTGCCTGGGTTAGTGGACACTCCACCTTTGTGTAGTGGGATGACAGTGGCTGTCCTCCATTTGGCTGAGACAAAAGCGACCACCACCATTTTCATTTTTCACACAGTGCATGAAGAATATGTTTGTGCTGTTGCTGTAGCTGACTTGGTGAAGATCTTCTCCTCATAGATACACAAGGTAAATGGTTTGATTCTGACTTCAGGTTATTACTTAGGCTTAAATGACCCTTCTGGGCAATTAGCCTAGTATTCACCTACCAGTCTGTACAACAACTTACCTGCCAAAAAGTCAGTCACTAGAAAATGAAAGTCAAAGTTTAAACCAACTTTACTGGAAGTAGTGAATGTAGTAACGAAGATACAGCAACTGGAATCGGGATCCTTAGAAAATGTAAGGAGCAAACTATTCTGAACATAAACCCCTACGTCACGAGATGGGTTGCCAGTTAGCTCATGGATAGAACCCAAACGCTGAGAGTTGCAGCCTCTAGGTCCAACTCTAAACTGGTTACAAGTGGTGTCCCCCAGGGCTCAGTCCTGGGACCCCCTCCTGTTCGGTATATACTCCTCAGAGGTACAGGCAAGCACAGGAGGACTATGGCTGACCAAGTTCGCAGATGACTGCAAACTGGGGGCCATAACTGACTCTACGGCTGATACAGACATCCTCCAGAAGGGTCTCATTGAGACGGATACCTGGTGTCAAAATCATGACCTCAAGCTAAATGCCAAAAAGTGCATAGTCATCCCCTTTGGAAAAAACAAAGTACCTGCAAACTACCACATACGTGGTAGTCCCCTAAATACAGAAAATATAATAAGGGATCTGTGGACCCATGTAGATAGTAATCTCTCCTTTGATAATCATATTGCCAAGGTGGTTAGAAAATCCTTCTATGTGGCCCACCTATTCACAAAAGGGTTCACATCTAGAACAAAAGAGGTTATTGTGCCCGTCTACTCATCACTCATCAGACCCATCATAGAGTACAATGCCCCATTTGGGATGTACCTTACAAGACACCTGCAACAGCTGGAAATACCACAGAAGTAATTCACCAAGAGGATTTCTGGCCTCAAACAGATGCCCTATGCAGCCCAACTGAAGAAACTCCAGCTGTACTCTGTTGCATACCGCTTACTCAGAGGTGATCTCTGCCTGACATACAAGGCCATGTCCAACCTAAAATTGATGGACATGCTCCACCTAAAAAAAAAAAACAAATCCCCTTGAGCCACACGCTCTAGGGATCTAAACCTCAACACAACAATAAATAGGACGTGCTGGAGGGATAGATTCCTGTCCCAGAGACTCCCCATGCTTTGGAACAGGATTCCAATGTACATTAGGCAGAGCCCCTCACTAACACTCTTCAAGAGAAACCTTGACGAGTGGATGGGAGACAGAAAATTTATCCCAGGGTTCACTGCAGTGGCTCTGCTGGACAGAGGCACAGGGAACTAATGGCTCTGCTGGACAGACGCACAGGGAACTAATCTAAGGGGGCGGTGAAAGCCAACACATTCTGGCTAGGCTTATAGATGCCCTCGGGCAGATAGCCTAGTACTTACCTATGAACATAGGAAAAATGTGAATTGTGGGGACAATGCATGCAGAGGAGGAGCAGGGTATAAAAGAAGGCAGATGTTGAATGAGCTAAGTGACAATGACTGGCTATTATAAAAGATATATAATGTTGGAATTACAGATGTTTCAACGGGGGGTTTCCGATGTATAATGTTTGCATCTAAAGTTGCATTAATATGTTTTTTAATTTATACAATATAAGATTGCCTGTGTCATATGTCATAATTTCATGAAGATGTTTTTTGTGCCAATGCAGTACTTTTCCTGATGTCATTACAATGTCAGGCTGGTGAGAAGAGCGCTGTCTGAGAGAGGGATGGTTATTCTAAGCTATCTTGCGGCTTAATGCTCCTTACTGAGGTCCCTGATTCATAAGGACTCCATCTGGAGGCTTGAAAATCAAGTTTCAGAACTTTAACTTTAGGCCATCATTAACAGTTCTCATAGGCACTAGACATCTCTGAACTGCCATGCTTTGCCACTCAGGTCCAGCCATAGACCACAATGAGCTGTAGCCATCATTTTTCAAAGCTGCTTCCATTGTCTTCAGAGCTTTTTCTTCTTTTATGTATTTAATTCTGGCCTTCCTAAGGATTCTTTTGGAAGTGGAAAAGCATTTTATTTAAATTTCAAAGCATTATTTATTTTAGTTGATAATGAGAATTGCTGCCATACTGATATATGTATGTATGTATACAGCTGTGAAAGAATTAATTTCCCTTCTGAAAATATATGACTGAAGATTATTTGGGGGTTATTAGGTAACCATTTGTGAAGTTTTGAGTGTGACTGAGCAAGGAGTTGTATAAGTCTGTGAACACCCTGGTTTTACAGCAAAGTCTTTGTCTGTATGTTAAAACTTTAATTTTTTGACAAGGTATTCTCCTTACAATAACTTATGCTTGTATATATTTATTTTCCAATAAGTATTGTACTGTGGACAATACTGAATAATGAATTTAATTACTCCAGTTTTACAGCAGTATTTATTACATCTTTGTAACAGCTGTTTGGAATAACAATTTCCCTTAAAATGCCTTACAAGTGTTTAAATGTTATGATTTTGTGGATATGAAATAGTGAGCACAGATGTAGCTATATAATCAGCTCACTTACCTCATAGCGGTATTTTTGTCTGTTTATAAAGATTGGGATTGTAACTTAATTTTTGAGTTCACTGGTTAACTGAAGCCAGAATGTTTCTTTGAACCTTGACCATGCTAGAAAGTTGAGGCAATAAAAACTGTATTATCAGCTCATGTGATACGTCTCCAGATTCCTGCTTGGTAGTAACAGTCACATTGCTTTCAAGGCTGTTTTACCGGTTGAATTTATGAATCCATGCAGACCAGTAAAACAGTAATCCTCAAGTATGTGCAGCAGGTGTAGGTATGTACGAGTTTGTTTTGTACTCTGCCTTACACACATCGCTTTCTGGGATAGACTGCAGTTTGTCACTATTCCAAATAAGATAAAAATAAGATAGAGTGAGTTTTAGAAAATGAATACAAGAAGGAATGAAAGCTTTTTCTACGTGTGTTTTCTTAAAAGTAAAATTCAAATCAAGCCAGTTCCCTTTGATATAACTAATCCCTTTCTTAGAGCTGCTACTTTGAGGCATTCCTTTTTTCTTGAATTGAAATTTATTTTAATAATCCTTCCCCATGAATCTACTGAGTTTTATCTGGTTTATGGAACATATTAATGATCCTTAATGAGTGCAAAACACGAGTGCTTGTTGTCTCGCCTCTGCAGTTTATAGTGCAACCCTTTGTCACCATGCAGTGCTGCTTAAATGAACCAGTCTAACTTGAATCATGGGGAGCTGCATATTTTACCCTTGGTGGTTTGCATGAAGAGATGTAAATGTAGTAATGTTATTTCATTCATTGGCTGATAACTGATGTATTCTATTCAGGGTTGTGGGAGAGGCGGCACCTGTTGGAGCATTCAGCAGGTGCAAGGCAGCGAACCAGCTGTCTAGAGGATAGTCCATCACAGAATGTGTATATATATACACACACACACACACACACACACACACAGATATATACATACACACACACATACACACACACACGCGCAGTTTGGGGTACTGCTGTTTCACCTAGCAACGTGTCTTTGGGTTGTTCTTTACAATTTGTCTACATGGTTAATAGCCTGTGAACTAACCTTTTTCTCAAATCTATTACTTTGATAGAATTTTTTTTCTTGATTAGAAATTAGCCTTATGCAGGAAGGCTTATTTAAAGTTATCTTGTATCTTCTGCTTTTACCATAAATTTGTTCTTTCTGGATCAAAGCTAAGCTGTAGTGTTCACATTATTCCTAATATGAGACAGACACGTGTACATGCCTGCTGTCTTCACTGAGACACAATGGTTGCAAGCAGTTCTGCTTCAATTAAACCGGTCTAACTAATTTTGTGCAGGCTGCAAATAGCATCTATGATGTGTTTTTATGAGATATGAGCAGTCGTCCAATCTGTGTTTTAACTGTTGCTGTATGCAGGAAAAATAGAGACTATTCTACTATTTCCAGCCATGGTATGATGCATGTTACCAATGTGAGTGACAGCAAATGCAGACTAGTAAGGCCTGGGAGTGGTCTGGGAAAAGGTGTCACAGGAGGTAGAAGGTAGAGTTAGAGACATAAGTATACTGCAGGCTTAGATCCAAGTTACTGACTGTTAAATAAGATCATTTCAGAGTCAGGTGTGTAGAACTCTGATCTGGAGTTAAGAAAATCAAAAGGGTTAGCTGACAGTATGCCTTAAAGTCCTAAGCAGCCCATCAGATGGGTAGATGGCCTTTGTCCAGCAGATGGAGCCACTGTATCCATCTCAGGTGTACATAAAGTAGAGTAAGCAATGTAGGGCATTCAGATCTCCAGTAATCCTGGGATTCTGCTCATTTAAGTGGCAAATGAAAAAGGTAGACTAAAACTCTGTAACTCTAGTCACATGGTGTAGTTATGAAAAGACACATTTCCCTCACTATCAAAAAACATAAAGTGGAGTAGGCAATGCAAGACATTGAGATCTCCAGTAATCCTGGGGTCCTGGGATTCTGCTCATTTAAGTGGCAAATGAAAAAGGTAAACTAAAACTCTGTAACTCTAGTCACATGGTGTAATTATGAAAAGGCACATTTCCCTCACTATCAAAAAAGTCCACTCCAAACTAGGCACCCTGTATAGAGCCAATAAATACCTTACAGAAAGTGCCAAAATAGCCACTGCATGCTCACATCTACTTTATACCTTCCTTTACGGATCCCAAATGTTTACTATTCTGCAAAAAACTGACCTAAATAACCTAGAATCCTGCTACAACAAAATCGCTAAATTTGCCACAGGTTACCCGTATAAAACCCACCACTGCACTGTTATTTCCTAGCTCAGTTGGCTAGAACTCCCTAACCTCCTATCACTCAACCAGCTGTCCATAGCCCACAAAACTATCCACCGACCCAATAGCTGCCCTGCACTTTCTAAACTAATCCAACCCAGTGAAAACCTTAGAACACTTAGATCCTCTAACAAACTTATGCTAAAGGTTATTCAACCCCACAACTCCCAGGGCACCTCACTCTACTCTTTCAAAATTGCCAAGCTCTGAAACACTCTTCCTCAAACCATAGCAAAAAATCCCAACTATCATGAGTTCAAAAACTCCTAAAAGAACATTTGTCAAACCTTTGGCTTTGCACCTGCCGTACAGCTGGCTAGGCCTACCCACACATCTCCTGACTCTCCTCCTTCTTATCTCTTGCTGTACCGCCTCCCTTCTCTTCTTACCACCTATCTAATTTCTTTCAGTTTTCTGTCAGCTACTAGTTTTTTGGACATAGGTCCTAGACAATCTTACTGATCTCACATTTGTAACCACATCCATCACTGTTATCTGTTCTGTATACAATATTGTCTCCTAATTTCATTGTATATCCATGCATTCTGTTACCTCCTGCTGTATTTGTCTTTCATAGTAATTAATACTGCAAGCTTCATTACACTGTGGCTGTGCCTCAAACTTATTACTGTAGTCATAGTATTATAGAAATATTAGTTCACTAGCAGTATTTTTCTGCAGTTTTGTTAATATGTTTAATTAAATTTTAGTATTATTAGTCTGTAACTCTAAACTGTATAACTGGAGCTTTTCTCCCTGGGTCTCCACTGAAAATGAGCTTCTGGCTCAGTCGGACATAACCCAGTAAACAAATGTAATTAATAAATAAATAAATAAATCTGTTAAAGAGAGGAGGGAGATGGATTAGCTGTTCACATAAAATAGTGCATGGCCAGTGAATGACCTGTTGTGACCTCTCCTCACTCCCTCACTCAGTAAGGTCAGTTATTACACTGCGCTGGTGTATGCACCCCTTACTTTGCATTTTCACACCTACAGCAATTGCTTGTAAGTTGAGATCTGTATAGCTCTGTGGTAATTTTTGAAAAGCTACATGGTCAGAAGTACATTGGGTCAAAACAAACCCGAATTCCAATTACATGTTCAGTGTATAAGAAATTCAAACCCAGGGCACCAGGAATATAAACAACATTTCTATACCATTTATTTATCAGAAACTTGAAATGTACACACTACTGACTTCCCTTATATATGTAGGGAGAGAGTTCCACAATGTTCCTGCCCTTTGATGAAAATACCTATTCTTAATTGATGTTTTAACATCTGGCAATCTCATATATAGATTATTATTCCTGGTACGGATACTGTGCCCCAGAAATGTAACACCAACAGAAGTTGTTAATGCCTCATTTCTTGGTAATTAATGCACAATAGTCCGGTCACCTCTCAAAAGCCTATAGCCAACTGAGTACAGGGAAAGAGTCTCCAATCATGTCACTTACCTAGTGACCATCTTGTGGATTCTCCCAAGCATTACAAGAATCGAAAGACCCACATTCCATAACTGACTTTTCTATAGGGGTTATAAGCAGAATCAAGACTTCCTTCTTTCTACTACTGACACCCCTCAAGATGTCTTTTAAAAGACCACAATACTTCCTCACCACTGTCTCGATATGATCATTAAAGTCCAAAGAATTAAAGGCCTACATGCAAGATCCAGATAAGCGTTATTGGATCAGATTGGTCAAATTGCTCTGAGTGGCACAAATCCCCACCTGCCCTTCCCACCTCCCATCTCCATGCAGGGGGGATAAAACCTTTTCATCCACATTAAATCTGATCTGTTCTTGAGTTGCTGCACTTTAGAAGTTAGTAAAAATTTGTCATTGCTACTTTGATTCAGATTTAAGTAAAATGTGGTAGTTCAGCCAAAATGCACTTCATACATCTTGTTTCACCATGTAGCCTAAATCTCTCACAGCACTTACAGAGGTCAAAATGTCATTATTCACAGCACGAGGATAATGGTTATTTCAAAAACCAAAATGCATCACATTGCATTTCCTGGCATTAAACTGCATTCCATTTTCACTGATTCACCTGAATAAAATGTCTAGATAATTTTTTATTTTATTATGATTGTACATATTTGTATCTATATCTCCACCTTAGTGACATTGTCAAATTTAGCCAAATGTCACATATAGGGAACTCAGACAACAATAGCCCAAACAACATTTTATTTATTTATTTTATTTTATTTTGTTTTGCATTTGTTGACTGGGATAGTCCGACTGGATATTTGTCCATTTTCATCGGAGGCCCGGGGAGAAAAGCTCCATACATGCATACATACAGAAAAACTGTTACATTAAACAAGTTAAAGCACTGTTGCAGATACAATACATAGGATAAAGGTAATTCATTCTGTCATATATAAATCTGATGTGTTATAGAGTAACAATTAGGAAGCAATGTAGGGGTAGCCAAAAGACCTCTTTAGCACATGTTTATATTGCCAGAATTAGTCAGGATTAGAGCAAGGACATAGCCATTGCCTTTTAAAGTACTGTTTTAGATTTTTTTTTTAATTGGGTTAGAACGGGTTCTGAAGTAAGCTGATTAGGAAGTGAGTTCCATAATTTGCCAACAGAGTTGGCATATAGAGAGTCTCCATATGAGTTGTTGCTTTTGAGGGTTTGGACTAGTAGTTTGGATGAGCGAAGTGTCT
Organism: Protopterus annectens; assembly: GCF_019279795.1. Taxonomy (NCBI): domain Eukaryota; kingdom Metazoa; phylum Chordata; order Ceratodontiformes; family Protopteridae; genus Protopterus; species Protopterus annectens. The sequence continues at coordinate 128,897,388 of NC_056728.1, forward strand.
TGAGGTTGCTGTGAGGGGCGCTAATTTTGTAAGTATGGGTGTGTTTTCAGGTTGGTAGAGAATTTTATGTGCTACTATTAGCTGATTGTACTGAAGTTGAATAGGCAATTCTAGCCACCCTAGATTCTTTAGGTTCAGACAGTGGTGTGTTCTGTATGCTGCTCCAGCGGCAAATCTAGCAATATGATTAAAGCAGCTAGAGAGTTTAAGGTCAGGCTTACTCAAGTTCGTGAAGAGAGGGGATGCATAAAGGTGGGTTGAAAGTAGATGTGTACAGGCAATTACCGTCCTAACTATTGGAGTAAGGAAAGGTTTGATCTTGTATAGTTAGCTAAGTTTTTTATTAACTTTTTTAATAGTTTGATTAATATACATATCAAACTTGAGGTTATTATCAACTGTTACACCTAAGAGTTTAGTACAGGGATCAGGGATCTGGGACAGTGCCATTGTTAGATTTTATAGTAAAGGTTGGAGCGGAGGCTTTACAAGTGGGGGAGAAAAGCAGTAGCTTCATTTTGTTAGGATTTAATAGGAAATGTCAATTACAGAGCCAATTTTCAACAGTTTTAAAAACATTTTGGGATAGAGTCTGCAGACTTAATGGGGAGGTGCAAAGGAAATCAAAGTGGAGTCATCTGCATATTGAATGTAGCAGCTGACAGAAATCCGTTGGGATGACTGTGTACAGGTCATTAATAAAGATAGAAAATAACAGGGGTCCTAATATAGAGCCCTGAGGGACCCCAAGGGTAATAGGTAGAAGGGAAGATAGTTTGTTCTGCCATAGTACAGCCTGTGGTCTACCACTCAGATAAGATTTGAACCATTGTATAGCCTGGACATCTAGGGGAATAGTTTTAAGTGTGTGTATGAGTAGTTGGTGGATGACCATGTCAGAGGCTTTGGAAAGATCAAGAAAGAGGGCAGAAGAAAGTTGATTGTTTCAGTTTTGATTAATAACATTGGAGAAGGAGAGGAAGGCTGTGGTTGTACTGTGGAACGGTCTGACGCCATGCTGCGAGTTAGCCAGGAGACTGTGCTGAATGAGATGGCTCAGGAGTTGTTTATGGATGCACTTCTCCATAATTTTAGCCAGGGGTGACAAAATAGGTGTAGGTCTGTAATTTGACAGTTCAGTGGAACTGACCCCTTTGTGGAGTGGAATGACATGGGATGTCTTCCAGATGGAGGGGATAGTGGCTTCTGATATAGTTCTATTGATCAGGATAGAGATCGGGTATGCTATGGCATCCTCAGCTTTTTGTAGATACTCAGCTGGGAGTAGATCCCCTGCAAGGGTGGTAGGTTTTAGTTTCTTGACAGGGCACGGATAAGTGATGTGGAAATTGGTTAAAAGTTAAAGGGGAGTTGAAAACTAGGTGCAGTAGCATTAGGACTTGGGCAGTTGGGAGATAGTTGGTTAGCTAGTGACTGGATAGTTTTTGTGAAGGAACTATTAAAGGAATTGGCAACATCTTCTGAAGGTTTTTGGATGGTAGCCGAGGGGGTAGGAGTTTTGTATTCCCTGGGTGAGTACGTTTATTTCTGCCTGCCTTTATGCCTGCTCAAAACTTTTGCGGATTGTTTTGATGTTTCTGTTGTAAAGGGCAATAAAAGTTTTTTTTTTTATCTAGGGTGGTAGATTTTTTAGTGTTGCTCTTTAGTTGTCTAAATCTAAGTTGATCTATGGGGATTTTGTAGTACACCAAGTAGTCCAAGCTTTGTTTATAAGTAAGATCATTTGTCTGGTTTCTTTTAAAAGCCATGGAGCAGCTTTTGCTTTAGTTCTTATAGAATGTGCAGGTGCAATGGGTATCAAGGATGGCTTGGAATTTGGTGCTGAAATATAATACAGCTTCTTTAAGTGGTAGATGTTTTAGGACTGCCCAATTACATGTTTTGAGTTCATTTTGGAAATTAGCGGGGTTAAAGTTTTTGTTGTTTCTAATTGTTTTGTAAGTAGGTTGGTGGGGGATGTCAGTCTTATGCCTGATTATATAGGTAAGGAAATGGTCACTTATGTCTTCAAGTCGGGTACTGGCCCTGTACATGTGGGGATGGTTATTAATGAGTATCCAGTCTAGGATACTATCTTTGAGAATCTGAGGAACAAATATTCCAGTCAATGTTGAAGTCTCCTAGAACAATGGTTTCTTGAGGGTAGTTACAGTGTTGATTTATTGACATTTATTTACTTGGAAAGTCTGACTGGGCACAGGTGCTCTTTTTTTCAATGGAGGCCCAGTGAGCAAACCTCCAAGGTAGCATATTTAATGCAATGAATATTTATAATAACAAAATTTTATAAAGCAGTATACAGTAGTCAGTGTAATAACATTTGCATTGATATTCAAAAACATCAAATTTACAAGCCTTGTTTTACAACTTTGTAGATAGAAAAGTGCTGTATGAGATAGGTGTAATTTACAAAATATAATAGCATGAGGTATTAGAGGAGATAAGCAAGTGTCAGTGTTAACAAAGAAGTAGTGATGGAATAGTAATTTGTTTGTGCTAATTAGAAGTAGGTATAGTAGTTTAAGATGTAAAGTGAGGTATTAGATGGCACAATGGATAGTATTGTTGCCTCACACCAAGAGATTCTCCCGGTTCAGTCCTCAGCTGAAGTGCCTTCTGTGCAGAATCTGCATATCCTTTCTGTGTTCATGTGGGTTTTTTCCAGGTGCACCGGTTTCTTCCCACATTCCAAAGACATGCAGTAGGTGGATTGGGCACTCCAAACTAGCCATAGGTGTGAGTGTGCATTTGAGAGTGTGGTGTAGAAGAAGTACTGTGGCAGGGCTGGCCACCTGGTGGTGAAAACCGTGGCTCAGGATAATTGTCATTGTTGAAGTGACAACTCGACCCCATGTGCAGAAATGGGAAAAGGGGGTTGTAGATGGATGGAATAAAGTGCAGTATTACAAGGGGATAAACAGGTTAAGTGATTTAGTGTTTTTATAAGAAAGGCGATGAAAGGTGCTAGAGAGCCATGTCCCATATGACGAGCAGGGACAAAGCCAGGAGGCAGAGAGGAAGACTTTTAGTAATGGTTTGAAAAGATGAAGATGTGTGATAGACATCATTACTGTAGGAATTTTATTCCACTTTCTAGCTACACTATTGGAATAGAGACTGACCCCAGCCACCCTTTGTGGTTCGTGAATGGTAAGCGGTTGTTTATTATTTGACCAAAGGGGACAATTTGGAAGATAGTACAGGAGTAGGGGATGCTGGGCAGATGGATGGAGTGTGGATGATTTTATGGGTTAATGTGAGCTGAATATAAAATAGTTGGTATGGAAGCTTGAGCCAGTTAAGTGTTTTTAGTGCCAAATAGTGTGGGCATGGTAAGGTTTGTTGCAAGTGAATCTGGTGACTTTGTTATAGCACTGTTTTAGTTTAGAACTAAGTGAGGTTTATAGTTTGGTCATGATAGGGGCTCCATATAGGAGAAGAGGTAACTGATAGCTAGAGTTACCTTAGCAGAATCTGTAAGGATTTTTTTGTTGGATGCCTGTTTTTTTATGGATTTTCTTTATGCTTTTGCGGTTGACTGCTTATGCCCATGCATTCACACTCATGCACACAAGTGATTGATATATATATATATATATATATATATATATATATAGAGAGAGAGAGAGAGAGAAAATGATCTTATTTGTTTCAAACAAACATTGAAACCTACAGTGGATAGCCACTTGAAGCAAATGTAGCTGGACACTTGTGATACAATCAGATATTCATTAAACGATGGTGAGGATGCACTGTCTGTCTGCCTAAGATGTTCTGCATGACTGGCTGTCAGCAGAGTGATGGTGGAGAGGGCAGTCATATAGTGCTGAATAGTGCATGACCCATACCAGAAACTGCTTTCTCATTAGGACATCAGGACACCATCTATAGAACTAAGATTATGTTTCAGATGAACCTCAGAAAATACAGATCTCCTTCCACAGGAGATACTCTGTATGTGACACTGTCACACAAATATCTCACAAGACTTTATACTAGATAGTCTGTAATGAGGTATACAGGACCTTCTAGAAAGGTGTCAGTTTAAGTAATAATGCTGAAGCTGTTAGCTTCGGGTCTATATTAAAAGAACGAATAATCAAAATGTTGAACGCTCAGATGAGCAAAAATGCAGCAACTTGAAAATGTTATTGTGGGGTGCTGCACCCCAACCCCTCGCTAAAAATATATTCTAACTCCGATATCGCACTACAGTGAAGAAAGGGTAAATATTCCGATCTTCACTGTACTGAGATAAAAAAAAACAAACCTTGAGTTACTGCATTTTTGTTCATCTGAGCGTTCGCAATTTTGATTTTGTTCTTTTAATATAGACCTGTTGGCTTCATACCTCTCAACCTCTCAGCAGAAGAAATCTGGACAAAGCAAAAAACAATGGGGGGACAGAGTCCCTAAAATAGGTTATTTTCCTCTGGACTTTAATTGGGCTACTCTGGCTCCTAAGGTGAATGGTACTTTATAAGCAATTCTTGTCTGTGGGTCTGGCATATCTTACATTTGTGGCACTGTGGCAGCTATGTATGTTTCCTGTACTGAACAGCTCACCTGTTGTTCTCCCCTGCAGGCTGTCCTTGGGAAGGAATGGAGGGCTGATAGCAGATGGCTTTGCTACTTGGCCAGAAGCAGATGACCACTTACATCATTGGATTCCAGATGATGGCCAGCAGGAGGGACTCAATGTGAGTGAATCCAAGTATCTTCTCTCTACTCTCGGTAACCAGTTCTGCAAGATGGTTGATACAGAGAGGGATGCATTGTCTTGGACTGAAGAAGATGGCGGTGGTAAGACTGAGTTGATTACTTCTGGTTGTGTTATCATTTTACTATTTTAAGTATTGGTTGCATCTTACTTGTGTCATACTCAATCACTCATTACTACCAGGAGCAGTGGTGTGACAGGTATGTGGCTGTGTATGGTAAATGGTATTATTTGGTGGTAGCTAGCTAATGCAAAGCATTAAGACAGGTACATAAGTAAGTACTAGGCTGTGTGCAGACTATTACAAGTCTAGCCAATAACCAGAGGTCAGAATCAGACCATGTTCCCATCCATACCAGTTTCCATACCTCTCAACTTTTAAGAGCAAGAATTCTGACAAAGGTCCAAAATCAGGGACAGATTTTAATTATTGCTCTTATAATCTTAGAAACTTGCTTGAATAGCAGGGTGTGTGTTGGCTTACATTTTCAAATGAAATAAAGGATGAAACTCGGATATCTGTCAATATTTAGTGAGTCCATTCCCCAGTGATTTGCCAGAAAACAACACATTTTAAGAGGAACAGACCAAAAATATTCACAAAAATTCCCATTTTCTGCAAACATCTGATTGGCAATCTTATTCGTTTAATCACTACTGGTTGGAGGTCAGTATGATGGTTAAGGTGTTTACCTCATAGGTAGAGAGTGTACAGGGTTTAATTCTCATCTTTAAAAGAGAAATTGGCTAGACTTAAAAAATAGCCCACAAAGTACTTACTTATTTATAAATTCTTAGGGGTTAATAGCTATGTTCCTCAGTGAGTAAAACCACTGTCAGTCTGGCTATCCCAAGTCTGTACAAGTACTAGGATTACCTATTTCATTGTTTCTGTAAAAGTAATTTTCTTAATAGTTTGTTTGCTCCCTGTTAGTGATGTAACTCAGTACTCTTCATGTCTGTGTATGAAACAAACTATTTGTTGTTGATCCTGTCTTCATTTTTTGACATCATTTACATAAAGAGTTTTATACAGGGGTACATAGGCTTGGCTCCCAGATGAATCACTCTGGTCACCCTTCTACACAAAAGCACCATTTACTAATATTCACAGAGTAGTTTTCATTGGATAACCATCTGTCTGATCCTGTCTATTAATTGCGCACCTCTGAGAAGTGCATTCACTTTAAGTGTGCACCATAATCTGTCAGGTAGTGCAACATCAGACTGAATTCCCATTTCACTAATCTTCATGCTGTTCTACTAGAAACTGTGATTTCTCTTTGTTGTAGTTCTTGCTGTAGTGACCCATGTTGTTTTTTTTCTGGAATGTCCAAGAGGTTGTTGGATCAGCATCTTATGAGTTAATATCCCTAACAGTTCACTGACTTTGGACAGTCGGCTAATCGGCCCCGTAACTGCCGATATCCCACTCAGCTCTTGCTTTCTTGCATACAGGCACACTATTATCACTTCCTCCCAGTCAACTGGGTTTTCTGTAGTTTGTAAACAGAGATGTAAAAAGATATAGAAGAGGGTCTAGTAACTTGCACTTTTCATTTATAGCTCTACTTGCAATGCATTCAGATTTACAACCATCTTTGTGCTCAGTTCCACAGTTTTGGGTTCATACATATAGAAAACTAAAGTGTTTTTAAAAAAGGACTTTTTTCTGTAACAGTGGATGTGTATCTGCTGCCAAAGAAGATATTTATTTGGCCATTAAAAGCTGTATTAGCTCCTTCTCCTGGTGCATAGTCATTTCGGACCACATACATTCCCAGAACTTCTGACAAATAAAGTTAGCTCTTTTGCTATCACAGTAGCAGGCTAAAGAATAAAAAGTTTTTAAGAATTTACTTGACATACCCTGCCTCATTATTCCTCTTGGCCATTGATTGTTAGTTAATGCATTTTGAAATGTATGTATTTAACCATGACAGAATTTAGTGACAGGCTGCATAGTTTGTTGTTTGGAGAAAACTGGCAAAATAGTTAATTTGAGCACTACAGATTTATCATGCAAATCTAGACTGTTATTAGTTCCCAAAATTCTTAGCATTTTCAGGAAGTTAGTTTTAGGATAATTCCAGTAAATACTGTCCAGAATCAGTTTTAAGTATTTCAGTGCATTTGCATGAATAGCATTAGAATAATGACTGCCAGGTGTGAGCCATTCTCTACTTCCCAATCTTGCATTCTACAGTTTTGGCATGCAACTCAGAAATGTGTTTTTTTTTCCCCTTGAAAGCTTATGAATTTCTCTGATTATTATTCAATAATTCCCAGTTAACATAAGGCGTGTTTAAATCTCCTATTCAAAAATATTGTCAGATTGCAGAATTTCTGGTCTTAGTTGCGTATAACCCCCTCCACATGTACACCTATAGAAACGTGAATGGTTATTTGGTAACACTCAACAGATTACTGCTGCTGCATTCTGCTACAGCTAAGTCTTAATGTAACACTGGGAAGTCATTTGGACTAACTTCCTCTGGACAGAACATGTTACACACGTAAATGTAACTCCCAGCACCTCTTTAACTTTTCATTATATATGTAGTGGTTAAATCTATTCAAGTCCTATCCCATTCATTCTGTTTTAATCACATTAGTATCACACATTCGTCTGCATTGCATTTTAGAAAGTCAAATTTAATGTACACATTTATAGTTTTAGACTAATAAATGTTTACAAACTCAGAGCCATGTTGTATTTTTATTTTAGCAAATTATGTTTGATGCCAAAAGAAAAAAGTCTGTTACTGTGGAGTATAGAGAAAAGCTTTTGCCATTTTTATTGAAGATGAGTTGCACTGCAAGCAAAAAGGTGTGTGTGTGTGTGTGTGTGTGTGTGTGTGTGTGTGTGTGTGTGTGTGTGTGTTTGTTTTTTTTCCAAGCTGATTTTCACCTCTTCGCTTACCATCAGTCCCCTCTATCACTCTTGGACCTATGTGTTCCCCTGTCACTGGGGATTCCTAGCACATGCCAGGCTGTGGGTTATTCATAATTACAGAGGCTAAAACCTTCATAAGAATGCAGGGTTAGGCTTCTAAGGATCCTCATGGATCTTTAGTCTAGTTAATACCTATGAACAAAGTGAAAAGGCTAACTGGAGGAGGGCTTCATACAGTTAGCCACTGAGGTGTTTTATGCAGCCATTGCATCTGCCAGTGCTGACAGTCAAGGTGTTTGGCCCTAACCCTGCCTCTGGTGGCTGACATGAGCATCATGTAACTACAGGAGTAAACTTGGTATTCCCATGGATGGGAATGCTCCCACATGGTAATAGGATTTATAGGAATTGTAAGGCAGTTTAGCTTCATGACCATTGATTCCTTGCCAATACTCAACCTCAGGATAAACCCCTTTTTATCAGTGAGGGCCAGACCCGTCATTCTTGGAATACATTTTTGAATGCCCTTCCAGTCATCCAGGTTCTCTTTGAAAGATGATAATGTGTTGTACTACTTAACCTGCAGGGTACGTTTACTTTATAAGTGAGAGAGGGCACTGTGTAATGAATCTCTCTCCATCACTTTATATTTATTGGCTGGTAAAGATTTAGATGCCTGGTTATGGTATTCATGGAGCTGTTAGTCCTGCAGAAATACAGGAGATCAAGTACAACAGGGTCACTAATGGCACAGAAGGCAAGATACTGATCACTTCTCAAGGGTTTGTAAAATGCAGGGTAAAGGAATAGAGCTGCTAGCCTGTCCTTATAGTGCAAGATCCCAAGAAAACTATTATCACTTGGTAGCAGTAAAGTTCATATCCCTTATCCTGGTTGAACTTCAGTGCCTTCCATCTACGAAGCTATAGAAAAGAGCAACAGACAAACATTAGTACAGCTATTAATGAGGTTCCTATAAGAAACCCAAGACAACTAGCTAACATTTTCCTGGATAAATTCACATATTGTTTTAAAAACACTACTGTTAGCAATGACCTATGCTGGTCAAATAATTCAGACTCTTGTCCTGTTATTTCAAAGAGTGTAATGAGCATGACAATTAATACAATAAAACCTTGTACATCTGCTGGCCTTGATGGGTTAAATGGCTATATTTTTTATCTAAAATAAAACGGCAATTAAAACCAAGCTTTGTTATACTCTTATGAAAACAACTTAGTTTCAGGTTAGTCCCCCAGAGTCTTGAAAGATGCAGTACTACTTCCAGTTCTTAAAGAGGGTAGCTCAACATTTATTGACAACTATCATGCCATAAGTTTTGCCTGTATTTTAAGCAAATGCTGTAAATGAATAATATGTGAACTTTTGAAAAGTACTCTGAATACTAATCCTGACTTATACCAGAATGGTTTCATTGGGGGGGGGAGTGTTTTGTACATATAATCTGATCAGTTTTTATCAAGCAATGTGGGCGGCACTTGATCTGAACATTTGTGTTGATGCAGCGTACTTGGAATCAGACACAGCATTTGGTACCATCCCACATGTAAAGGTAATGATGGCTATAAAAAAAGAGAGGTAAGCAACTATTAGATGGATAAGGAAATGGCTTGGTGAGAGAACATATGTTTAAAATTGAAGACTTTCTGTCACATGGTAGAAATATGGTATTATGAGTCATTCAGGGATCCATTTTGGGAACAGTACTCTTCAAATTTTTGAGCAATTTTCCAAACAGTAGCAGTGTTTGGATTAACAGTTTTTCTGATGATATGAAAGTGGGGAAATCTGTCCTCAATATAATGTATCAGGAAAGGTTACAAGGCTTTTTGGATGAACTTTAGGAATGGTCTAGCAAAATTGGCATGGAGCTCAATGTAAATAAATCTAATATTCATTTTTGAGTGAACAGTTCCTGTTAACTGTATGCTTTAAATAGTAAGCTACTGAAAACAGATGACTATATTAGAGATTTGGGTATTGTCATAGAAAAAAAGCTTTCCATTGAAAACAATATGCTTACGACATTTAGGAAATGTTATGCATATGTAAGACACATTCTGTTAGCACTGTATAGGGCTGTGATAAGACCAGTTATTGAGGGTTGTGATTCTCAGCATACCTCTCAACTCTACAGATTTTCGCAGAATGTCCAGATTTTTGCCTTATATTTTTGGTCTGTTTTTCATAAAATTGTGGTTTTCTGACAAATTAGTGGCAAATTGTTAAAGACTGAAGTTAGAACATAATGACAGACATTTGAGTTCCAGACTTCATATCTTTCAGAAAATTCATGCTAATGCAAAACCTGTTATTCTATCAACTTTCTAAGTTTGTAAGAGTAATATTTAAAAATTGTCCCTATTTTTGGGCCTTTATCCCAATTTTATTCATGTCTTCCTCCAGATTTCTTGCTCTAAGTGGTTGAGAGGTATGCTTGTGTATGCTCATGTAACAGTCTACAGATAAGTAAGTTAGAAAGGATCACAATTGTGAGAAAGTTAAGTTATTAGAACAGGTTGAAAAAACTTAATCTTTATAGATTAATGTAGTTACAGATTACTTATGAAAGACACTGCTGGTGCTTGGGGATACAGAAAAGACAATATAACTTCAGGACAAGAAATAATAACAGTTTTACAGTGATGCCTCCTTACATATCCCTTATATATCTTTGTCAGAAAGTAAATTCTTCCATAGTCTGGCAAGTATGATTTGGAATTTAATTTCCTTACAAATAAGAAAGGCAGATTCACTTGACATGCTTGAGGTTAGTTTAGACAGCTTGGTAGATAAACAAGCATTAAACTTAGTCTTAAAAGGTGGCAAACTCATTATATATGGCCATGATAGGTTCATACGTATATACTAGGCTAATGACCACCAGGACCTTTGTAAGCCTAGCTGCACAACCCAACTGAGTTGTGGCCTATGTATCATGGAAGTTTATCAGGAGTGTGTATGCTAGCTAGGAAGGTTATGTGGGGGCTGTATTAGTTGGGCATAGTTACTGTCTGCCTCTGTCTATCAGAGACACGGGGGCCAAATGTGGGGCAAATTTCTGATTTCCCATCCATTGGTCAAGATTACGCTTTAATATGGTTAGGGATGAATTCTGCTTTACATGGATGAGGATTCCATGAGGCACATATCTGTCTTGCCAACCTGTCCTATTTATGTTGCAAGAAAAATTTAAATCCTGGGAGCTAGTGGTTCTGATGCTGTTTATTTTGATGATGTGCAAAAGGTCCAACAGAACTGGATCTGAGGATGCCTTGCATGCCAGGCATAGTTTGCCTGTCAGTAACCTGTAGGAGACTGAATACAGAGACAGGACATTAAGGAGCTCTATATAGGACAAAACATTTATACTCTGGATTGTCCTGATAAAGAACCTTTGTGGGCATTGCAGCTGTTGCATATGTATGGTTAAGTGCATGCTGATGGGGGGGAAATATGCTCATTGATGGTTCTGATAAGGGCCATATAAAGTGGCAATATGACTTCCTTATATCTGGATGCCATGCCATTACTTATAAGTTAGAAAAAATAAAATGCTTTTCTTACTACCTTGGCCACATGTTGGACAAAGGCCAGATTAGTGTCCATAAATGTTCCCAGATCCCTGACTACTGGGTCAACTCTTAGGGGTGCCTTATCGTAATGAGCCTGGGTGGCCATTTTACTAAAAGGCACTATAATGCATTTCTTGGCATGAGTTTTAATCCATGACTTTGGCACTAGTCATTTCTCTCTGTTAGACCCCCTTGCAAGATGTTTGAGTCATGGGGGGAATCTATGATAGCTAACAATTTTCATTCATCTGTGAACTTGGTCAGCCAAAAGCCCTTGACATTAGCCTTTGCATCAGAGAAGTGGATGTCAAATAGTAAAGGACCCAGCACAGAGCCCTGAGGTAGCTTGCTGGTGACCAGTCTCTTAGTGGGGGTAGTCTCACCAATCCTGACTTCTTGGATCCTGTCTGTGAGCCAGCTAGCAGTCCAGTGAGTTATGTAGGGGTTTATGCCTGGTTCACTGAATTTGTCAACTATACCCGAGTGTGGTTCTGTGTTGAAGGTCCAGGTTATGGTATACACCATATTACCCTCATCCATTGCATTGGTGACCTTCTGAAAAACATCTACCGGTTTAGTGGGCATGGACTTTCCTTGTCAAAGTCCAACTTGGTTGGGTCCAGTGGCTGGAGCATACATTTCAACTATCGCTAGTTTTCCGGGCCTTCCTTGATTTTGACTCAAATTTTAGTTCTATTCCTTTTAATCCCTCCTAAAGCTGATGACTTGGAGAAAAGTTAGTGAATTACACTTAATAAATAGTGACAATAATTAGAGTTATAGACTTATTTTACTTTAGAAAATGTATATTAATTCACATACTCTTATTTTGTAAATGTGTCAAGTTAGTGCTAGTTTTTTTTTGTGTCCCTGATTATTTCTAGATTTGTCCTTGATTCTGTTAAGATGTGCCTCTGATTAGTTGAGGGCTGTGGTACAAAGGTTGCCTATGTCCTTGTTAATCATGTTCACGATGATTTGATCTCTGGCTTTGTATGTTAGACTAGTCAGACTAATGGGTCTGTAGTTTCCAGTGTTGTTTGATGGTTCATCCTTGTAAAGTGGGTAACTGTTGCAGTCCTACATGTTTGTGGTACACAGCCTGTTTGGAGGCTGTAGTTGAAAAGTGACTCAAATATTCCTGATAGGTCATGTTTCAAGCTGTTTAGAAAGCATCCCAGGATATTGTCAAGGCCTATTGAGGACCCGCTTCCTGCTAATAGTTGTGGGATTATGATAGTAGGTATTCTGTGGGGGGAGGCGGGGAGGTAATTGAAGGTGGAAAGATTCAAACCCTGGCTGCACCCTTGTCACAGGAAGCAGCTCATTAATGATTTGGAGCTTTAGTCCTCTGCTCATACTACTTAGAGTTTGTAAATGTATACATTGCACATACACATTCCCAACCTTAATTTGCTAGGTGAATAATAGCTGACCAAAGCTACCACTCCCTTCTCACAGAATGGGCAAACTGGCATTGATTGCTCATTTCTTTCCTCTCTCCTCTGGCTCTTCCTCTGCCTGAGTTTCTTAGAACTTGGATCATCTGGGTCATAGCCAGGACATTATCATTTTGTAACACAGAGCTGAGCAAAAGGTATGTTTTTTTTATGATTTGTTTTTCTTTGTTTTTGTGCCGCTTTGTCTGTCCAGAGTATCACGTCATCTGATAAACAATTTCACAACTTGTTGCCACAGTGTCTCCTTAGCTGCTTGCGAGAATATAATGAGCCCTAAGTGAGATAACAAGGAACCTTCATGTGTGGTTGAAGATTACATTTTTACAATATTTTTATAAGTGAGAATCTACCCTTTACACGAAAAGAAGACACTGTGGTGCTTATACCAAAGGAGGGGAAAGGTTATACAAGTTGTCTAACTACTCAATTAGTTACCACAGAGTAAGAGCCTGTGGCTCATTCATTCATCTAGGTGTGAGAGCCAAGTGCCAGAAATGGTGCTATTCATGGTGTGAGAGTTAAGTGTCAGGATTGATGCTATTCTCTCTAGTCCCCACACATGCACAGTCAGCACACCTGAAGTTCAGTGTGCCTTGGGTATAGCATGGGAGTATCAGTCATTTCCATGAGTGGCGTAAGCCCTCAGATGTCTCCACCACCTAAAGCAAATATTTCTATATGTTCTGCAGACTTCCTCAAAAACTCACATAGAGTTCACATTCTGGGACATCTGAAGTTTCCTTTTTCCTCCCATTAAGGGTGAGTGGGCATAGTCTCTTAATTTCTTCCCCAACCTCAGTCCCCTCCTTCAGCGTAAAGTTGCTAAATTAACTCCAGTAAACTTAGTTTTAGTCAGTGCTTTATCCCTCTATATTTTGTAGATAACTATCTTCCTTATTTCTTGCCTTGACCTTATCACTAGTTATATGTTCTACCATTCAGCTATGAAGTAGCTAATTGCCTCAGGTTTGTTCATGTGCCTAACCCTTCACGTTTTCCTGTCAGCCATCTGTATGAGAGTCAGTCAAAGGCCTTGCCCAGATAGACTGCATCTACTGGTAAGAGCCTGTCAAATTCACCTTGCACTACAGTCTGAAAAATTGATTTAGATTTGACTAATAGCTCCATCTATCCATGACCATATGTTGGCTGTAGTTCTGGAGATTGAAATCCTGTAGGAATACAACCAAAGTACCCCTCTTAATTCTTCATGCTTTTCACTGCCACTGTTGTGACCTTCCCCAGTGGGTTCTCTTTGAATATTTTGTCACTACTGCTGAGCTACTAGGCCTATAACTTCCTAGATTTGCCCTGCTTCCTCCCTTGTACTAGGGTTCCACACTGACCAAGAGTAAGGAGGCATTTGACAGATATAAGGTGAAGTATGTTAGTGTTTTGTTTTTTCTTTCTCTTTCATCCCTGTCTGTCATCAGAAGGGTATCCAGAAGATGGCTGTCTTTTTGGCGTACTGATGAGAAAGAATGTTGTGTATATGTAAGTCAGCACAATTTGAAATGTATGGCTGTGGTAATTTCTTCTTTAATTGTCATCCCATTCTAACATTAGTGGGATACACAGAAGGAGACCATCTTTTTTGGGGGAAGGATAGTGAGACAGGTACTATTTCCAATAATGATTCATGTATCATTGTAAGCAATTTTGTCTTCTTAGTTTATTGGGAAGTACATTAAGCCATGGATACAATGTAATTATTCTTGAAAGAAAAAAATAAGGCATGTTTTTTTTTCCTAATCGATATGTTTTGTTGAAGCACAATTGGGTTAAAAAGTTAGAAAAAAGCTTTAAAATGCACTTGAGAGCATCTAGAGCTCCATTGTTGGAAGAAAAGATTTAAAACTCTCCTCAACACATCTTTTTTTTTTCAAATACATTTGAATGAATTCCATAGTATTTACACATAATATCTTAAATAACTATGTGCGCTATTTACATTAGCCTGACAGATCTTAATGTATACAGTTACTTTAGTGGAGCTTTTCTCCCCGGACCTCCGCTGTAAATGGACCTCGTCCAGTCGGACCATCACGGTTAACAAATGTAAAATAAAAATAAAATAAATACTTTATAAGTGTGTACAATCCATTATCAGAGTGTCTGAGCAATTATTGTACAGTGTCAATCAATGATAAGACTTTTCCCTAAGGGTTGTTGATAAATGGCTTTGAATAAATTCTTAGTTCTTTAATTTTAATTTACAATAATGCTGTAGTCTTCAGAAGGCTGTGATCTTCAGTAGGCTGTAGAAGTCTTCCAAAGTTGGTATTGTGTTTGTATTCTATCTTCTTCTTATTCACTTCCTTGCAATTGCAAGTATAGCCCATACTAGATACATGTTTGACCTATTCAGATGAGGACCTTTGTTCACATTTAATAATACAAGAGCTTTAGTTAAATAAAATGATTCATTAAATGAAGCTTGTAGAAAGTTATTAATACCATTCCAAAATGGCTCAATTTTAACACAGTCAAAGAAAATGTGGTTCCAATCTGCATTGTGTACTTGCTCACATCTCCAACATATTCCTTTTATGGAAGAACTAATTTTACTGATTCTGTCTGGGGTTAAGAATGCTCTGTGCAAGCATTTCCAATTAAAAATTTTCCAGTATTGTGTAAAGGAGGTATATTTTATCGATAATAAGATATTTGTTTTAATATCTTCAGTTAACTGTATTGAGTGTCCTTTTGTTTTATATTTCTAATAGGAGGTTTTGGGTGTTGTTTTATACTTTATCAATATTTTGTAAAAGTTTGAAATACTGTTCCCATGTCAAAGTCATTATATATGATTTCATATATGTATTTTGTAAATTTAGGTATTTCTTTAAATGAAGAATTGTTAATTATTATACTAAAATCTTGCGAATATGACAGAATACAATAAAAATCTACTGCCAATCATTAGCGGATTGGAGTTCCACTGTGGCGACCCCAACAACTCTGTAAAGTTAGCCAGTCTTGTTGTGGAATTTTTGTATGTTGTCTTTATTACTTGCATATCTTAAACTTTTAGTTCTTTGATACATTGGTGCCGACAAACAAATCATTTATGTTCCCAGGAATTAATAATTTCTCTATATATTTTATGTGGAAAGTTCTTTGTGACTATAAATAGTGTTAAAAGATCAAACCAGATTTTTAAATCTATATTTGCATTAATAATTTTCCTAAATGAGTCAATGTAATAATTAATCATACGAGTTTTAGTGGGTTTAGTTATGTTATATTGCATACTAATACATAATATGTGCCATGGCAAATTGTTTTTATCTGTTATTTGAAATTTGTTTTGTAAATCATATTCATTTATTGATATTACAATTAGTAATTCTTTCCATTTTGCAGAGTAATTTGGATTTATCCAATCTGAGATTGTTTTGGATAGTGACGGTTTTATATATGTTTCTGGATCAGGAAAGTTTAATCCTCCCTGTTTCCATAGTCCGATATGATGCATTAAAGTTATTCTGTTTCTTTTGGGAAACAAAAATTTTATTAGGCATGAATTTATTTCTTTAAGTATATTCCTTTCTGGTAACAGTTGTATTGCCAAGGCTACATATAGGATCTTGGGCAGTGAAAACATTTTTATTAACTGTAGTCTATCTTCAAATGTTAATATTATTTTGTTCCATTTTTCCACAGAGATTTTAATTGTATTGATATTATTATTGTAGTTTTTTAGACTAATTCATTATTATCCTTGCGTAACTCAATTCCTAGATATTTTAAGGTAGCTTTTTGTTTCCCTGTAATGTGATCCCCCTTAATCTTCAGTTCTTTTTTTATTTAAAATTAAAAATTTTGATTTTGATTTATTGAAATGGAGTCCTGAATTCATATGAAATGTGTCAAGTAATATAGCTAATTCTTCTAATTTCTCTTTTGTATTAGATAATGTTAGTAATATGTCATCAGCAAATAGCATTACTTTAGAATTGTATTGTTCATAAACATCTATTCCTTTGATTTTTATATTGTTATGAATTGAATCTGCCAATATTTCAATAGCCAGAGCAAATAGAACCGGTGACATGGGGCATCCTTGTTTAGTGCCTTTTGTTATTTGTATAGATTCAGAGGTAAAAGAACCTAACTTGACATACACTAAATTATTTGTATGTATATATATATATATATATATATATATATATATATATATATATATATATATATATATATATATTCTTTAGGAGATGTACAAAGGATGCAGGAAATTCAAATAGCATTAGGATTTTGAATAATAAATAGTCCAAATTTAGGGAATCAAAGGCTTTCACTATATCTAAGCCAATTATGAGTGTGTCTTTATTATCTTTATTAATATAACATATAAAAGAAATTATCCTCAATTATTTATTATTTATTAATTATTATTCCAAAGACATGCATCTGGAGCATTTCTCCCCGGGCCTCCGCTGAAAACAGGCTCTGTGGAACCTAGTCAGACATTCCCGGTCAACAAATGTTAAATAAATAAATAATAAATCCTTTTAATATTGTCATGTGTGTCTATGATATATAAATCCAGTTTGATCATTATTTATTGTTTTGGACAGTGGTATTGTCATTCTGTTAGTTACTGTTGTCATAAATATCTTATAATCATTATTTAATAATGATACAGGTCTATATGAGGTACAGAGGTTTGGGGATTTGTTTTCCTTTAGGATTGATGTGATTAAGTAACATCTCCAAGAGGTGGTATTAAAGCTTGTGACTGAATTTCTAATAGAGTTGTGTGGAAGAGGGGATAGTATCTTTGAAGGAAAAAGTTTATATATTTCCATAATTATGCCATGTATACCTGGAGCTTTATTATTTTTACCCTCTTTTATTGTATCTGTAATTTCTTTGTAGGATATGGGTGTTTGCAGATCTAGTTTTAATTTTTCTGGTATTTTTTTATATTGGAACATTTTTTCATCTAGCTTTAATTGACTGTATGTTTTCTTTTTGGAAATGTTCTATATAATTTCTATAGGCATCAAGAATGTCACCTATATCCATGACATTTTCCCTTTCTTTTCATGGAAGATACTTTTAATGTTATTAGCTTTTGATTGCATTTTGATTCTTGTGGATAAATTATGTAGATATTTGGGAGAAGTGGCCAAGGTATTAATTTTTCTCAAGCTAAACTAGTTTTGTGTGTTAGAATTTCGTTGTATTTATTGTTTAATAATTCTACTTTCTTTTTCATCTCCAAATGATTTTGATTTTTTTTCAGCTTTTACTAACAAAAGTTTGGATTGTAGATCTACTAATTCAGAATCCCATTCTCTGATTTTTTTATACCAAGTTAGGGTTTTACCATATATGTAAGCTTTTAATGAGTCCCATATCATTATTTTATTTATCTCTGTGGTGTAATTAATATCTGAGAAGAACTGTAATTCAGATAATAACCAGGGTTTGAACTCTTTAATTTTAGTTATATATGCTGGAATTCTGGAGTTAAAGATTAATGGTTTGTACCCATTTTGAAGTTTTAATATCAATGAATTGTGGTCTGAAAAGGGGCAGGGAGTGATTGAGAAATGAATGAGTGTAAGTCATGGGCAGCAAATATTTTATCTATTCTAGTTTGGGTACCAAATCTGTGATCTTGATGGGAAAATGACAAAGTTTTATATTCTTTAAATTTGAAAGTATCTACAAGATTAAATGATCCTACCCACTTGTTTAAAGCTTTTTTTTTTTCCAAAATTTCTTTATTGCAGTTTTTTAGGTTACAACATATAAGACATTATACAAGAAGATACACACACAACATACAACAAAACATAACATTCTATATACAATATATACAAAGAAGTCACTTCAAAAATCCAGTTTTTGTACTAATGACATATTCTGCAGTGATAAGAAGAATAAAACAGTGCCATTAGTTGTTTATTACATATACTAGGAAAAGTCAAACTAAAACCTCTTTATTTAGGGTGTATGTGTTTTTTTTAATCAACTTATCTACGCA
Source organism: Protopterus annectens (assembly GCF_019279795.1). Lineage (NCBI taxonomy): Eukaryota > Metazoa > Chordata > Ceratodontiformes > Protopteridae > Protopterus > Protopterus annectens. Next base: position 128,916,079 of record NC_056728.1, read on the forward strand.
AATATTTATAAAACGACAGTGTTAAAAAGGTTCCAAGTATATCCTTATTGATTGTCTTACATATATTGCATATTTCACTTTTAGATTTAATATTTTTTACCTCATGAGAATGAAATCTGATAAGTATTCCCAATACTCTTGGTAATATTTACATTTCTTAGTAACATATAGTAGCTTACTGCGGTGGTGGTGCTGTGGTAGCGTTGTCGCCTCAGTTAGACGTTGCCTGTTCAATTCTCAGTTAGAGCGTCTTCTGTGTAGCGACATGCGTGAATGGGTGTTCCTTCATTGAAGGAAATCTACTGCCAATCATTAGGCGACCCCTAACCGGGAAAAGCCGAAAGACACAAAGTAACATGTAGTAGCTTGTGGGAGGCAAAGTATTTGATTGATACATTTCTAAAACCTTTGATACAGCAGATGTATGCAGCGGTCTTTTATTTGTAATTTCAGAAATATCAAATATACAGTTAAAATCTCCTCCTAATATGAAGTTGCCTTTATAATTATTGGAAATGAAATCCAAGTGTTTTTTAACAGTTCCTGCTCCAATGCCTGGGAACCAGTATAGATTGGCTAGGGTCCATATTCTGTTATTATGTTTAACTATTACTAATGCCATAAGGCCTTCTTTATCTTCATACTTATAAATGATTTCTGGGTTAATCACATTTGTTTTTCATAAAATTGTTACCCCTTTTGTCTTTGTCTTATAAGTGGATTGTGCCAATATCATATATTCCTTAGGATTCCATTTGTAATTGTCATTTGTTTTTTGAAATGAGTTTCATGAAGGAAGGCAATTTGTGCTTTGTTCATTTTTAAATATTTCAGTAGATTTGATCTCTTGCTAGGATTATTTAAGCCATTGGTATTTAAAGATAATAAAGTTAAATCCATCTTAGATTATTTAGACTATGTATTTTTTGGTTTATTGTGACTATTAAACATTTTCCTCTGATAACTATAAAGTATACATTTGAGCTTTTAAAGGAAATTATCAGTTTTATACTTTGAGTGTTTACCAATAAAGTGATGTTTTGGTCAGGCATACTAAAAACGTTTTTGTCAAATAACAAATTTAAATTAATAAATGTTAACAAAACTAAGATTCTCACTAGCCATGGAATGAAAATCATTCCTAATCTGATGGATAAACCTAGGTCCATCAGATTATCACTCATACCTTGAAAATCCAGAACATCTGAGTCCCATAAATTGAATTATCATATGGAGAATATTTTTAATAGGAATAAGCAATATTTATATTATTTTAAACAGATATAGTACTATTGTAGATTAAAAAATGAAATGGCACTCCTCTAAAAATCTGACCAAGTTTATTCAGTACACATAAAGTGCTTTTCGTCTGACTAGTGTTCAGACTTCTTCAGATTAATGCATTGATTACAAATCATTTTTTTTAAATCCAAGACATTGAATCATGTGTTCAACATTCTCCAATAATATTGAATGTTAAACTTTCACTCCCCACCCCTTAACATGTGACTCTGTTAAAAGGTAACAAATCCATTCAGCCAATTCAATATTCAACCCTATATTTTACTACTTACTATTCCCACCTTTTATCATACTCAACATAAAAATATATAAAAATGTTGTACAAATGTAGTAATGTACGTAGTGCAAATATGGGTATAAATAATGTCCTTCTAAATAAGAATAAAAATAAATACAGCACACATATAAAAATGTTTGTACCGTTCCAATATCTCATTTAGTATATACAAACATTACCTACTCCAACCTGTTTTTTATGTCTTTATCTTGTTAAACTCCTCAGTTTCAAGATACATGAAATTGAACATGCCTCGTTGAGACCTGGACAGCTATAGACATTTAACATAATTTGCCAATATAGCTCCATTTCATCCAGTTTCAATGAGTTAGGTCCCCTTCTAATATCTGGTAGGATCTGCTCTATTGCTTGAAAGCTAAAAGAATGTATACTTTCTTGCTGAATGTGTTTGGCCAATGCGTTGTCTAATGTACCTCTTAATATGGCATACTGGTGTTTGTAAATATGTTCCTGAATTTTACGCTCAGTTTTACCTATATAAAATACTGAGCAGAGTTTGCATTGAGCCAAATAAACAACCATTTTAGAGTTGCAGTCAAACTTTCTATTTATCCTATACTTAATGCTCTAATTTCAAATGTATGGCTTACTTCTACAACTCTACACTGCGAACACATCCCGCATATGTGCATCCCTTTAAGTTTTACTTCTCTATGAAATGGATACTCTAATAAACTTTTCAAGTTCTGTCTTTTGCAAAATTTAACCTTAGGCTTAGTACCTAATTTTAAGCATACTGTGGAGGTCACCCATCACAATGTTCCAGTATTTCTGTATTATGCTTAAGATATTACTTGTATCAGGATTAAGTCATAATGAAGCTCATTGAAAACTTATTTGTTTCATTACTTGTTTGTGATACATTAATTATTGTGTTTCCTGATTTCCTCAGGACGGGTAAAAATTTACCTTCCTGTCTTTTTGTATTCACCTCTGTTATCGTGTTCAACCAATGTTTCAGGATAACCTCGCCTAATGAACATGCTTTTGAGTCTTTCACATTCCAATGTAAAACCTGTGTCCTCAGTAACTATCCTGGCTGCTCTCACCAGTTGCCCTTTTACAACTGCGCATTTTTGATGGAATGGATGTTTACTTGTGTAATGTAGGAAGGAGTTAGAATATATCTCCTTCCTGTATATTGTTGCTACATATTCACCTTATACTCTGTTTTTTCTCATTAGCCATAGTGAGGTCACCTTTGACAATAATGAAGATGTCATTCATTATTATCAAAGGTGACCTTGCTATCATACCTTCCAACCATACCAAATTATTCGGTTTTTACTAAGTTTTGGGTCCAAATGAAGGAGTGTCATGATTCCCAAGTGGAACCCCTTCATTTCTGATTTTTTCCCCTTTATTTTTCAATTTTCGCACTGCTGACGATGACGTCATCATGCACGTGATGACGTCAGTGCCGTCAGCACTACCAGCCAGTCATAATTGAGCTGAAGGAGTTTCATTCATCATTTCTGGCTGGCGGGAACAGGAACAGAGTTCTATATGCAAGAGAATGGTGTTTTATGGTGGATACTTGTTTATGCAAGCGAGCGGGAGTTAGAGTTTTATATGCGAGAGGGAGTACTTGGTCATGCAAATGGGTGAGAGGGAGTACTTGCAAATGGGACTAAATTCCAACTGGCTGCTGCAAATGCTGTCTGGTCTGGAGAGAGCTAATGGAAATGTGAGTGCTTTATGGAGAGAAGAAGGTAACTGGCTTAAGGTGTGTGTGTATGTATGTGTTTGTGTATGTGTATGTGTGTGTGTGTGTGTGTGGATATAGATATATAGCTACATTTCTTTTACTGACAGAAAGCAGCAGATGATGTAAGCAAGTATTTTGCTAAGAGACAAGGCCACATTTGGAGCTTGTGAAAATAAAACATAAAGCTAGTCTATGAACTACACATTTGATGCATGTTTTTTCACCTTGAATTTTGCATCGCTTTGTATTTTATTGTTGAACAATGTCACATTTTCCTTCCATTTGAAAACTGTGTAATTACTGCAGCAAAGTGAAAACACTGATGTCCACATCCAGCTGGAAAGGGATAGTGTACATTTTTAATATGATTCAGCAAGCAGCGATTAGCTACTTAAACTAAAAGTGTAAGTTTAGTTCAGATAACTGTGTGTGTGCTGGAATACCATTTTTTTTGCCATGACATTGGTTGACTTGTTGGCAAATAATCAAACTTCATGACTAAACTTGTTGCATTCATCCGAGCCCCCGACGCACGGTTACAAACTACAGTGCATTGCAACACAAGTAACACTGGTCTCCATTACAGACACAGTTGTATGGTTTACTGAACTGCTATATGCCCAAGTTCAGAAGTGGGCTGAAATTTCTGGGATTGGTAGATGAGAAGTACAATTGAGGATCTACCGATTGGATATGTGTCCCATTCCAAGGTTATAATACTGCAGCGTGACCGCCTCATAGTGCACACAACCCGTTTAAGGCACAGCAGTGTATCTTAGTGTGTGTGTGTTTGTGTATGTGTAAAATGCCCCTGTTCAATATACCTGGTGGCTAGAGGTACTCAGGCACAAACCCTGTACCTTTAGTACAGGGTAAAAAGAGCCTAAAGTCCCTAGCCACCACCACTTGTGAGCTTTGCCTAGGTTTTTTGTGCTAAGAGTTGAGAGCTATAGTGAGAAGTGAATTTGTATTCCCCCAGGTATTTTCTGCTAAGAGTTGACAGCTATAGTGACAACTGAATTTGTATTCCCCAGGTGTTTTGTGCTAAGAGTTGAATGAAAACTGAATTTGTATTCCCCAGTTTTTTGTGCTAAGAGTTGGGAGCTATAGTGAGAACTAAATTTGTATTCTCCCATTATTGGCTTTGTTTGTCCAGGTTTTTTGTGCTAAGAGGTTGAGAGCTGTGGTGAGAAGTGAGAAATGAATTCACTAAATGATAGCCAGTATATTTCATTCTTCCTATTTTTCAGGAAGCTGCTGATTCACCATAGTGGTATGGTGCTCTGACTGTAGTACATAGAGTTGTGGGTTCAAGACCTACTAGTGAAATGCATGGTGGTAACACAACATTTTGTTCCAGCAACTTTACAAAATTATACAAGCAATGTTTAAAATGTGTCCCTGGTTTCTAACCCTTTGCCCCCTCCCCCCAAATGCCAAGTCTATTCTATTTTCATTGTGAAACAGTATTGCTTTTACCAGATGTCTATTAGTGTTTGTGCATTGTTGTGCTGTAAAAATAAAATCCAAATAATCATTGTAGAAGTAAAGCAGTATGCACACATTAGTGTTTATGGTAAATGAGGTGAAATAGCCAGGTAATGGGACAGCGGAGTGGCAGCAGGGGGACCTTGGTGTCATATTTTGGTTGCCTGTTCTTCAGTTTGCATTTGAAAGTTGGTATCCCACAATTCCATTGGAGTGGGTGGGGTTACATAATTATGTATGCAAATCAGATGTTAATCAGCGTACAGATTTGTATCTATTTTTCATGGACCTTGTCCAGATTTTTGATGTTTCTAGGTTGAGAGGTATGCTCACTATGGCTAATGAGGTGGTGTCACACTTCAATGCAAGTACAGAATTTTTAAGTTTTTAAGTTTCACTTCCCAATTTGACACAGATACTATGGCATATTTAGATGTTTGCATCAGGTTACTGAGGACACAGATTTTACATTGGAATGTGAAAGACTCAAAAGCATGTTCATTAGGTGAGGTTATCCTGAAACATTGGTTGAACAAAGGAAATCAGGAAACACAATAACAATTACTGTATCACAAGCAAGTAATGAAACAAATACATTTTCAATGAGCTTCATTACAACTTTCAATCCTGATGCAAGTAATATCTTAAACATAATCTAGAAAAATTGGAACATTGTGATGGGCGATCCCACAGTACACTTAAAATTAGGTACCAAGCCTAAGATTATACTTCGCAAAGGACAGAACTTGAAAAGTTTATTGGAGCATCCAGTTCATAGAGAAGTAAAACTTAAAGGGATGCACAAATGCGGGATGTGTTCGCAGTGTAGAATTGTAGACGTAGGTCATACATTTGAAAGTAGAGGCATTGAGTATAGGATAAATAGAAAGTTTGACTGCAACTCTAAAATGGTTGTTTATTTGGCTCAATGCAAACTCTGCTCAGTATGTTATATAGGTAAAACTGAGCGTAAATTTCGGGAACGTATTTACGAACACCGGTATGCCATATTAAGAGGTAAATTAGAGAAGGCATTGGCCAAACACATTCAACAAGAAAGCACACTTGTCATGGGCCTAATAAGTACAAAAACACACACAGACGTTTGATGAGCTTTATTGTGATAAATTGCTTAATAACATACTTTTATTGAAACATAAAAGACATAAACAACATAAGGGCAGCGTTCCCACTCACCCCTTGAATAGTTAGCCAATGAAACAACAACAAAACTGTATCAAACATCAATCAAATCAACATACAGGCAGTGTCGCTGCTCACACATATATACAAAAGCCAAAGACAAGGCAGCGTACTCGCTCACCTTGGATAAACAACAAATGCAGCGTCCCCTCTCACCTTAATTCCTCAATTTTCCATCCACCATCCTGTAGAGGAGGAACAAAAGAGGGTCAGGCCTGACCCCCTTCTCCGCTCACCAGCCCTTAAAGGGTTCTTCACAAGATCCTCCACCATCAAACCCAAATTAAGGTTAAATAAATCCAAAATGAAATTGTTGAGGTGAACACCATCCAGTCTATACCACACTGGATCCTTACTGTCAAACTCTACATGCCGGACCGTATGTACCCCAGTTACTCCCAAATATTTTGCCCACTTAAAATTGACATATCTGTGAGCCTTCTCCATGACAGTAAAATTCCGTGCCCCTTTCCATACCAACTGAGGAATAATCTCAGACCAGATAAAAACCATCCCCGGATAGATCCTCCGCAATGCTAAAATGTCCTCACGAACTTGACAAACCAACTGCCTCTTTGGTACCCTGCCTAAATCATTGCCACCTGAATGAATTACTAACACCTGAGGCAACCCCCACTTAACCTGTAACCCATTAAATTCTTGCAATATTTGACTCCACCTTAGCCCTCTAACACCATGCCAAATTATTTTTAAGCTAAAATGATCCAAAGCCAGATTTATGCCATTAGGTCTAACCTCCACACGCCTAGCAGCCCAGAATATGAAGGAATGACCCAAAATGATGATCTGTCTCTGATCTAAGAGAAGAGAGAGAAAAAAAAGTTTTTAAAAACAAAGCCTCTACAAACTATTTAATATAATTCAAAAAGGCACTGGATGTCCACCGACCCACCCGTTTGATTACTTCCACTGACCTACCTTCCTTAGCCAGATGCCCTACCCATCCGAAAGGAATGTGAAGAAAACTTATCCCCTTGCAAATCCACACTCCAAAGCACCCTTCTCATAACCACATTCAATTGCTTGCCTGTCAATGCTTTAACTTTCACTGCTGAAAAAAACAACCCTTGAATTCTACCCTTCCGTGTCCCACACAACTTCCTTCCCCAAACTAATAGACATCTCCAAGCTGCCCCCACCTCCTCCAAAACAATGGGTGGCTCAAGCCCCTCCTGGTCTGTCTTTGAAGAACGCAATCTAATATGCACCGCCCTAGGTAATATCAATACATCCTCCCATACCAATGAACCCAATAATTCCTACACACGAAACACACCGCAATACATCCAAACACTAACTGTACACCACAACACAAACTCATCCAAACAACTACACACTTTACCCAAACCCTTTAACAGCATTTTTAAAATACTTTTTGTAACCAGCCATCTCCTATTCATGCTGCCCCCTTCAACTCTAGCGCACCCTTTTAACACTCTACTCACCACCCATGACCTAGTGAAATCCTCTAATCCAGCCAATCGAATATACGCAGCAATGGCTGCTAAGGCCACCCTCACCGTTCGCACTGCCCTTCCCTGCCCCTTCAACATGGCTAGATAACGTAATAGTAAATTCTCAGACCACACACAGTCCTCATCAGGTAACTTCCGCAAATATTTGTCAAATGCAAACAATGCCCTACCATAGGCTTGTCTCGTGGATGCCATCCATTATTGTTGCACCAACCTGCCAATCACTATTGCCCAATCTGCCAAATGCTGGGTGGGACAACTGACGGATGCAAAGCCGCTTCTGGAGCCACCTGACAGAACCTGTGGAACTGAAAACAAGACCGACTATCAGCTGTCTCATTCAAAACCCCCCGGTACTTGCAACCCTGTAAAAGAAACGTTAATCGGCAAGCTATGTAACACCAATTTCCTAAGAATTAAATAAGCGAGGTGCTTTAGCCATTTTTATCTGTAGCACTATCACCGTCGCAGAATTATCTGAATGGAATACCACTCTCCACCCCTTCAAACGATCCTGCCATACCACCAAAGCCGCCCAGATTGGCATCAACTCCAAAAAGGCAACATCCCGTTTCAGCTGCTCTGACCAATGCTCCGGCCATGGAACAGCAAACCATTGACTCGCAAAGTAAGCACCCATTCCTGACCCCCCCCCCCAGCTGCATCAGTTAAAAACTACAGTTGTACTTGTGTAACCCAATCCAACTGCCAAAATGAAATCCCATTAAACTGTTGTAAAAATTCCATCCACAAATCGAAATCCTCCCTTGCCAACTTACTGACCCATACTTTGTGGTGCTTACTCTTATGTCCTTTCAATGAAAATGCCACAGATCGGCAAAACGTCTGCCCAGGATGCACTGCCTGAACGCGAAGTTCAACAAACCCAACAATTCCATAACATCCTTCACCCGAACTTTAGGCCTAGACTTCACCCAAATGATCTTGTCCTGCAGCCTAACCATCTTACTTTGAGGCAAACAAAATAAACCCTGCTCTGCATTTACCATCAACCCCACAAATTCCAAGTCCCTCGCCGGGCCCTCCAACGTATGCTTAGCCAAAGGTACCCCCAAGGTCTCACACATCCCCACAAACTCTTGCATAGCTACCTGCGCCCCTTGCCTACCTTCCCCCACCAATAAAAAAATCATCTTAATAGTATACGGCTTACTGATCCTCCACCCTCTGCTGCCATATCCAGTGCAATACTGAGCTAAACCTCTCGAAAGTAGCACATGCCACCGCACATCCCGTAGGCATGGCAGTGTCAAAATAAAAGTTGTCCCCTACCACCATGCCTAATAACGACCAATCCTCCTCCCTCCCAGGTAGCAAACAAAAAGCTGACCCAGTATCTACTTTAACTAACCAAGGGTCCTTGAAACTCCTAATGACCCTAACTGCATCATCCAAAGATGAATACGTTACTCTAGCCTCTTCACTGGGAATGAAATCAGTCACTGACTCACCTGCAGGGTACAATAAATGATGAGTTAAACAAAATTCACCCTGTTTTTTCCTTGGAACCAAACCTAATGGTGACACCTTAAAGTTAGGGAAAGGAGAGTAACAAAAAGGACCTAATACCCTCCCAGCCTAGCACTCTTTGTCAATCAACTCTTGCAAAATCACCTCCTTGCTCTTGACAGACCTCAAATTTCTCCCCACCCTCCCATGCCACACCAATGCAGACTTAATTGAAAACCCTTTGGAAAAACCTTCTGTTAACTCCCCCACTACCACTGGCAGCGGATAATGTGTCAGTAAGCCTTTCAATGCATTCACCGTAATTGGTGAATGGTTCCCCAAAACTCCCTCTACCTCCATGAAGGGACCCCCCCCCCCTTTGGCCATGAAAGTTAGCCCGACCACACCCGCCTAACAACGCTGAACTGGAACTATTCCAACCTCTTATACCCCCAAAATGTGGTGCCTGACCCCCAACCTGACCCCACACCCCTTACATTGTGTAAATGTATGCGCCCCATACACTTCGAGCAAATATGAGCAAATCTGCAACTATATAGGCAAATTTTGTTAAATGCCTATAGCTATCCAGGTCTCACTGAGCCATGTTCAATTTCATGCATCTTGAAACTGAAGAGTTTAACAAGATAAAGACATAAAAAAACAGGTTGGAGTAGGTAATGTTTGTATATACTAAATGAGATATTGTAGTGGTATAGACATATTTTTATATGTGTGCTGTATTTATTTTTATTCTTATTTAAAAGGATATTATTTATACCTTTATTTATACTATGTACATTATTACATTTGTATTTTCATATATTTTTATGTTGAGTATGTTAAAAGGCGGGAATAGTAGGTAGTAAATTGAAATTGAATTGGCTGAATGGATTTGTTACCTTTTAACAGAGTCACATGTTAAGGGGTGGGTAATGAAAGTTTAACATTCACTATTATTGGAGAATGTTGAAGACATGATTCAATGTCTTGGATTAAAAAAAAACTGATTTGGAATCAATGCATTCATTTGAAGAAGTCTCAACACTTGTCTGACGAAAAGCGCTTTGTGTGTATTGAATCAACTTAGTCGGATTTTTAGAGGAGTGCTTTCTTGGTATTTTCCAATAGTCCTTCGCTTGACACACAGATTTTTTTTATCTCGGTTTTTTGATTTTTTTAAGTGTTTACTGTTGTAGATTATTCTAATACAATATAAATGTCTACTTATTGTATAAGCAATTAATATTTACATGAAAGATAGATGACAAGCAATTCAGTCATAGTAAAGTAGGATGTACCATATATAAAACCTCAGTAAAAGATTATAGCACACAATTATTTTACATATTCACCCTTATTGATGAAGTCTTTCAAAACATATTACTTAGTATAAATAGATGGTAATAATATTTATACCGAATGTTTATAATACAATGTATTTTACTGGATATATCAAAAGTTATATTTCATTGTTTGCCAGCATTTAAGTAATCGCTTTGTTTGTTGCTAACTTACTTAAAGCATCAAGTTTGTTTATGTGAACATTGATGAAAGTTAGTGCATTTTAATTATCAGTGCATCCCTCTTCCCTCCATTTCCTACATGTAAGGATTTTCATATCTGTCATTTCTTATTATAAAATGAGTTAAATTATACGTTAAAAACAACACATTCACTTATTGTGATTAATGATTACAAGTTCCTTTTCCATATTCATAAATTGCCATTTTATGGCATATACTTAGTTTTTAGATTTAAATTGCAACATTCTGTTTTGAATAATCAGCAAAGGTTAAACTGAGTGATTATTTTCAATTTTAAACAATTTGTTCAGAATGTGATTGTTACATTCTGTGACATTCCTAGTTCAGGCTTCTATCGTTTCCCTTGAACAACTTTGTCAGTTTGATGTCATGTATAAAACATTAGTTACCTTGGTAACAGCTTAAGTATTATGTATGGTCATGATGGGTTACAAAGCCACAATTCAAGTTAGAGCAATTATATGACTTGTTATATACATGTACGTATATGAGAAAATCATCATGCTTTCCCTTGATGTTCAATATAGTGTATGTCATTTATGACAAGTTAAAACAGTAGTGTTATTATACACAAGCCTGTGTTATTAAACTGTCTATTGTCAATTTAATACTGTTTGTTCAGAATATGATTGGTACATTCTGCAACATTTCAAGTTCAAGCTTCTATTGTTTCTCTTGAACAACTTTGTCAGTTTGATGTCATGTATAAACTTTAGTTATCTTGGTAACCGCTTAAGTTTTATATATGGTCAAAATGGGTTAAAAAACTACAATTTAATTCAATATAGTGTATGTCATGTATGACAAGTTAAGACAGTAGGGTTATTATACACAAGCCCATGTTATTAAATCCTGTCTTTAATATCTGAATTCAGCAGACTGCTTCATCTAATATAATGATTATATATGTTATGTCTAGATTTACTAAACTCATACATTACATAACTAATGTGTGTGTTTTTTTTTTTTGGGGGGGGGGGGCGTTGCTTAGTTATTTGAGATACCACAAGCTGTAATGCTTATTTGCTTATTCTTATTATCAGCTCCTTCCAAGCATGTTTATACAGTCTATAGACGTTAAATTATGAGACGAGACCCTTCTAGTTTCTTATTTGTTGTAAGTATATTTCCATCCTTACATACACACACATATCAGTACTTCAAGCACGGGCAACAATGCCCATCCAGTTTTGCCAGAATGCCATTCACTAGTTCATGTGGTGTGTTTCCAGGCTGTTCTTAAAATATCCAAACCAATATTTGTCCTGTTCCATTTTACCAGCCTGTTCCATGCAGTGGCCACTGTGCAAGTGAACCACTCAACACATCTTCCATTCCCACAGATATTTCCACAAAGGAAATCTGATGACTCTCTAGAACTTCCCAGCAACCCCAAACACCCCTAGAATCAGCTATCCCCTAGAATCAGCTATCCCCATATGCCCAACAAATCCGAGCAAGCTCACCTCCAAGACCACTGCAAAGGGTTCTGCACAAGACCAGGTGCTCTTAGTCTTTCACAATAAGTCAGACTTCCACTCTTATGTAAGTCCTTAATATGTGGACCAAAATACATTTTAAATATAAAATTGTACTTATTATTTTTACTTTTTTGTTTTTTTTATCAAGAATCAAATTAATGAGCTAAACAAAGTGTTGGGAGGCCATCAATATGTGTGCATGTGGTTTAAAACAGCCCTTTTATTTTATATATATATATATATATATATATATATATATATATATATATATATATATATTTTTTTTAAACCAAAAACTTCATTGCTGAGAATCACCTCAGAGTCTCCTCAGAGCTGTTAAGCATTATCATCACTCTGTCTCCATTACCATAGCAACCTGGGAGTGTCTGTTTCTGTTAGTGTGTCTGTGTACTGCATACCAGAGGCTAACGATGCACCTGAAGCAAAGCTTCACTTCACTACAAGTTCAAGCCTAAATTCCCTCCTATTCAATGAGGCAGCAGCTAGGAAAAGAACAGAGAGCAAACAGATAAAAAAAGAAACCTCCCAACAAGCCGCTACAACAAGAGAAAACACATTCTTCCAGCCTTCCTACCTCTCACTCAGCAGATGTATAAACAAACTATTCTCTGCCAAAATATCGCAAATCACAGTTTTTATCCACCCCCTTCCCCTGGATTCAGGCTAAAACTCCAAATGTCTCTTCCTAATACACAAGCATCAGTAAACCTTGATCACAAGCTACAACCCACAGCTTCCCGAGATGAAAACAGCAACATACAACAGCTGCCAGACACAGCTGCATCCACACACACCATGTCAGGCTTAATCAACCAGCACTCGAAGCTATGATACCTGCCATAATTGATATTAACTATGTTTAGACAGAATGATAATGACATTTGTACTAGCTGACAGACATGGCTGCATCCATGCACACCATATCAGGATTGATCAAACAGCACTTGAAGCTATGATACCTGCCATAATTGATATTGACTATCTTTAGACAGAATAATGATGACATTTGTACTAAGAGCAATAATGATGACATTTGTACTAAGAGCTTGCTACTATTATTTAACCAGGATATACATAGGTTCATAGGTAGGTACTAGGCTATTGGCCCTAGGGCCTATATAAGCTTAGCCAAAGGTACCCTGGCTTTCGCCATCCAAGAAAATTATTTTCCTGTGCCACTGTCGAGCAGAGCTACAGAAGTGATCCCCAGGGTGAATTTCCTATCTCCCATCCAATCATCAAGATTTTTCTTGAACAGTGCTAATGAGGAGCTTTGTTTGATATAAATAGGCAGTTTGTTCCAGAGTATGGGAAGTCTCTGGGACAGGAATCTATCCCTCCAGCATGTTCTGTTTATTGTGGTGATGAGGTTTAGGTCCCTAGAGAGGGTGTAGCTCGTAGGGATTGGGATTTCTTTAAGTGGAGCATGTCTAAAAGCTCTGGGTTTGACATAGCTTTGTGTGTTAGGCAGGGATCGCCTCTGAGTAGGCGATATGCAATGGAGTAAAGCTGCAGTTTTTTGACTGTCTGCACAGGGCATCTCTTTGAGGCCGGTAATCCTCTTTGTGAGGTATTTCTGTGTCCTTTCCAGTTGTTGTAGATGTCTTGTGAGGAACATACCAAAAGCGGCATTGTACTCTATAATGGGTCTAATGAGTGACGAGTAGAGGGGAACAATGACCTCTTCTTTCCTGGATGAGAAACCTTTTGTGATGAGGTGTGCCACATAGAAGGATTTCCTGACTACTGTGGCAATGTGATTATCAAAAAGAGACTACTGTCCACCTGTGTCCCAAGGTCTCTTATCACACTTTTGGTGTTAAGTAGACTACCACCTATGTGGTAGTTCATGTGTACTGAGTTTTTACCAAAAGGAATGACAATGCACTTTTTGGCATTGAGCTTGAGGCCATGGCTTTGACACCAGGCATCTGTCTCATCAAGGCCCTTTTGTAGGATGTCCACATCTTTTGGAGTTTTGATTATGGCTCCTAGTTTGCAGTCATCTGTGAACTTCGTTAGCCAAAGACCTTCTGTATTGGTCTGTACTTCAAAGAAGTAGATACCAAACAGGAGAGGACCCAGGACTGAACCCTGTGGTACTCCACTTGTCACTGGTCTGAAGCTGGATTTGGAGTCTGCTACTTTCACAGTGTGGGTTCTGTCAGTGAGCCAGTTGGCAGCCCATCTTGTGACATAGGGATTTATACCTAGTTTAGTGAGTTTATCTATAATTCCAGAGTGGGGGATGGTGCCAAAAGCCTTGGCAAGATCTAGATAGGCTGTGTGAACTACCTTACCTTCATCTACGGCTTTGGTGACTGCTTCAAAGAAGTCTATCAGGTTTAGTAGACATGATCTGCCTTTTACAAACCCGAACTGGGTGGGGTCCTGAGTTTGGAGATTACCAGTGTCATTGTTTAGAAGTTCCATGATGATACGCTCCATAGCCTTGCAGACCAGGCTCGTTAGGCTAATGGGGCAGTAGTTTCCGGGGTCTGTGGTGGCTCCCCCTTTGTGGAGTGGGATAACTGTCGCTGTGCGCCATTCAGTGGGCACATTGCCTGAGGTGAGGCTATGATTGAGCATGGTACTTAGGTGGGGTGCCAGTTCGTTCTGTAGTTCATGTAGAACACAGCCTGGGATGTTGTCAGGTCCCATGGATGCTGTGTTCTTGGCTTTGGATAGTGTGTTTTTTACCTGTGCAGCCATGATTACAGGAACTTTGCATTCTTCTGGTATAGAGATGGGCCCTTTAGGGGATGACAGAGGGGTAAAGTTAGCACTGAACCTATCTGCCATGATGTTGGCAATATCCGTTGGTTCTGTATATTTAGTGCCATTGTGCTGTAACTCAGAGCAGATCTGAGTGTTGCCATTGAGATTCTTGACTAGCTATAGAATGCTTTGTGGTTGTCTTTAGAGTCAATGGCAATTTTGTTTTCATAACTAGCTTTGGAGGATTTTATGAGGGATCTCAGCTTCTTACTGAAGCTGCCCAGGGAGTTTCTAAAATCATGGGATTTTACTCTTTTTTGCAACAGTTTCTTTCTTCTGTTGTAGAGTTTGTTTATGGCAGGGGACCACCAGATTGGCTTCCTTTTTTTGGAGGAGAGCATCTTGGTTCTGTTAGGGATTGCACGATCCATGCACTCATGTAAGTGCTTATAAAGTGCATTTGTGTAGGATTCAGCAGTCATACCTCTATTGTTTGTCAGCATGGGTGTCGTGAAGTTTGCCATTTCTGTCTTAAGAAGTGTGAAGTTGGCTTTGGAGAATTTTTTTACTGTGGTTTCCCTAATGGGGTTGGGGGAGGGATGTGGATGTCTAGGGTGATTAGCTTATGGTCGGATCTGACCAACGAGGAATTGACCTCTGGTGTGGAGCACCGGTTGCCCATGTTGGTAATAACCAGGTCTAGGATTTTGCTGCCCCTGGTGGGGGTGTGGATAAGTTGTTCCATGGCACTGGAATTTATGAATTCCAGAAAATGTTGAGCACAAGAGTTGGTACATGAGTAGTTTTCCCAGTTAATGGTAGCGTACTTGAAATCGCCCATTATTAGGGTGTTAGGTTATACCCTAACATTTTACAGTATATTAAGAAATGAGGAGTGGGAATCCTGGGGCATGGTGGGGGATCTATAGTAAGCTACAATTTGGATTGCGGTCTTGCCCAGAGTTAGTTGCACTTGGATAATCTCGGATGCATTATGCTGAGCAACTAGCCTGGAGGTGTGGATATCCTTAATGAATATGGACACGCCTCCACCTTTAGTGTTTCGGTCCAGGTTAGGTGGCCGGAAGGTGTGGTATGAATTATAGCCTGGTAATGCAGGGGTACTCTCTGGAGCCTTGAACCAGGTCTCTGTCACTGCACAGATGTCAATGTTCTCCATTTTAAGGAGTGCCTCGAGTGAGTGCATTTTGAGGTTTAGACTTCTAGCATTGAATAGCAATACCCTCAGATTCTTCTTGCCTGTAATTCTTCTAATCATACTTTTACTGAAGAAGGCATTAGTCTCCATGACAGGAGTTTTTTTCAAAACACTCTACTGTTACTGCTATTATATATGATGTTAATTTGTTACAGTTGAGTCTGAGCTCTGATGAATGATACCTTGTTGAATTAGTTAATTAATTACTTAAATTATAATTAAAAACAATGAAAAATGAACAAGAAAAGTATTCATTGAGTTCAAGTAGAGGAACAGAAACTCCTATGTTTGTATTGTATGTTGCTTTGTTTGGCTTATATATGATGTAAATAGTAACCCATCTTGACCTACCTTTGTTTGTGAAGAATTATTGGACTCTTTGAACATTCTGAATAAATCACTACTGTTTTTCAGTTGTTTAAGAAACCCTCTTTTTTAAATAAAAACAGATGACAAGTGATGTACCATATCAGTTGATACTTTGAGAGATGTAGTTGTAAGAGTTATTTTTTGGGACAGCTATCTTGGAATCAGTTTTTTTGTTTCTTCTTTCTAGCATCAGTCCAAGGATTTGTTTCTTTTATTCTTTTAAGAGTAGGGGCCATCCATTCCATTTCTTCTGGGATAGGCACTATGTTGTTGTTTTTCATGAATATGGTAGCTTCTTCTAAGTCATTAAAGGTTCTCATCTCATTGGCAAAAAGTATTTTTATCTTAGCTGGAAAGGTCAGCTGTGCTTTAATGTTGTTTTGTTTCAACAGTTTTATTATTGGCCAGACTTTTTTCCTTTGTTCTAGTATTCTGGAAGAATAATCATTGTCAAACCTTATCAGGCTTTGATTGTATTTTAAGGGTGATTTTCTCCAAGCAGATTTTAATATTAGTTCCTTGTCCAGAAATGAACAATATTTTACAACTATGGATCTAGGTGGAGTATTTTTTGAGTTAGAAGCAGGTTTCCTCAGTGCTATATGTGCCCTTTCAATTCCAAATGAAAGTCCCTCTTTCAAGTCTAAAAATTCAGGAATCCAGGTTGTTAAAAATGAAATAATGTCTTCTCCTTTCAGTGTTTTCAGGCAGACCAACGATCCTTATGTTGTTTCTCCTTTCCCTTTTTTCTAAGACATATATTTTGTTAACCAGCCACGTATTCTGTTTAAGCGGATATTCGTTTTGGAATTCTTCCTATTTTAGTCTCCCTTCAATGTCATTTAGAGAAGTCTGTATATTTGTTATTTTTGTATGGTGTTGCTGTAATAGTTCCTTAAGAGTATCGGTCTGTTTTTGGGAATTTAATTTGAGGTTTTCCCAAGTCATTTTTAAAGCCATCCATCTTCAAAGATAGTTCATGTAAGGTAGATGTCTTCAATTGCAGTTCTTTTTTCAAAGCAGCATCTGGATGAGAATTCCTTGAGTTGTTCATATTCAGTGACTCAGTATATCTCCAAGTTACTTGACAGGAACATTTTTGTACATCACCTCCAAAATTGATACTTATGTAGATTAGTAGTTTATCTATAGATTTCTGACTTTTTAAACTTGAAAATAATAACATTTTCCTATATTATTATACTAGTTTATGGAGCTGTCAAAATTCACTGCTCTCAGTTGGCCATCTAGGCTCTGCCCCCTCCTCAACACATCTTGAACTCTGTGAAGAATAAGAAAGTGTGCGGAAAAAAACTGAAGACTAAGAGAAAGTGTGAGAAAACACTTGATGTCACTTTGGATACCTTAGCAAGTGATAAAGAAATGATCAAAATAAAGTTTAATATGGATGTTGTATTGTCATGGCTATAGATCATTACGAGAAAAGAAGCAGAATATAGTGGTTTTGTGTATCACAAGGAACAAAATACACATTGGTGAAATGAATGTTCATAAGTGACACATTGACAATGTCCTGTATGAACTATTATGTGATAGATATAGAGCACAGAGATGTAGAAGTTTTTTTTTTGAAGTGAAATGTCCAAAGAATTCCTACACCTGTGACCTGCCAAAAGTTCACTCCCCTTTCAGGCTTATAGTTAATACTTGGGATAGTTTAACACTTCCTGTATTGATCTCTAAGGGTTATCCATCAATGTATTGATCTCACACCTGCCTAGGTTGTTTCTCATTCTTTATCTAAATCTTCTTTTGAGGGTCTTTATAGTTTAACAGCTTTTGTCACACTTAGCATGAAAAGCTTTTTTGTGTTATGCCTTATAACACTGCTGCTGATAATTTGACATTTATTTTACTTGAATTCATTGCTTGATAATTTAACATTTATTTTAGTTGAATGCATTGACATTTATTTTAACTGAAATTATTGCTTGGTAAGTTGTCATTTATTTTAGTTGAATGCATTGCTCGATAAGTTGACATTTATTTTATTTGAATTCATTGCTCGATAATTTGACATTTATTTTAGTTGAATGCATTGCTCGATTGACATTTATTTTATTTGAATTCATTGCTCGATAATGTTACATTTATTTTATTTGAATTCATTGCCCGATAATTTGACATTTATTTTAGCTGAATACATTGCTTGATAATTTGACATTTATTTTAGATGACTTCATTGTTCGATAAGTTGATATTTATTTTAGTTGTATTCATTGCTCCATAATTTGACATTTATTTTAGTTGAATGCATTGCTCAATAAGTTGACATGTATTTTATTTGAATTCATTGCTCGATAATTTGACATTTATTTTAGTTTAGTTAAATGCAATGCTTGATAAGTTTGTTACCTTTAATCTTTAAAAGGAAAAGTACATTTATACCTCCTGTTCACAAGGACATAATGATATTTGAATAACTGCGTGTCAGTGAAATTAGGAGGAATATGATAAAAACAGGCAACTTTAGTAAATGTGACTGTCTTAGTACTGAAGAAAGAAATGTTTTATTTGAACTGGCTAACAACAGTGAAGTGAGGATTATGAAGCCTGATAAGAGGCGTGGGGTTGTCATTATGTCTCGCTTCGATTATGTGGCAAAGATGCAAGACATTTTAAATGACTATTCCACATATTTGAGAGTCTCTAAAAATTAGATGAATATTGCCTACCATAGAATAGATTTGATTTTGCTTGATACGCTCTTTCAAGGGGCAATATACGAAAGTGAATTTAATTATTTTAATGTGGTGCACCCTGTTACGTCTGTTGTGTTTGGGATTCCCAAGATCCACAAAAATATTGAACCCCCCCCCCCTATTTAGACCAGTAGTGGCAGCAAAGGGCTGAAAAAAAAAGCCAATTGCTTTGTTTGTGGACATGGGACTACAACAGGTGGTAGCTGGGATTGAGCACATACTAAAGGATTCTTGGCAATGCCTCGAACGCCTGAGCGCTATAAGGAACATTAATAATAATGATTTGTCTTTTCTTACCATAGATGTGGTAAATCTTTTTTCAGTTATTCCACATGATAAAGGCTTAAATTACTTTAGAGTGAGCCTTGTAAAAAGTAGAAAACTAAACGGTGCGAAAATAGACACCTTAGTTGCCTTAATGGAAATAGTACTAAAGAACAATTATTTGAGTTTTGAGGGGGAAATATTTCATCAGACAGCAGGGTTAGCCATGGGGGCAAAATGCGCCCCTGGCTTTGCCAATTTGGTACTTTTGTAT
The DNA here is from genome assembly GCF_019279795.1 of Protopterus annectens. Lineage (NCBI taxonomy): Eukaryota > Metazoa > Chordata > Ceratodontiformes > Protopteridae > Protopterus > Protopterus annectens. The sequence continues at coordinate 128,935,660 of NC_056728.1, forward strand.
TGGGAAGAAAGGTTTGTATTCCAGTCTTCTTTTGGGGGACCACATAGTTTTATATAACTGTTTTTGGACGACATATTAATATTGTGAAGGGGTGATGAGAAAGAAGCTAAACAATTTGTAGATTATTTAAACACTGCTACCACTTTTTTCACATTTACTATTAATTGTAATGGTGAGATGATAGAGTTTCTTGATATTCCTCTCACAAAAATGCTGGAAGACTTACAAAGTAATATTTTTAGGAAAGAAACTTATAGTAATTCATTACTCCACTATCAAAGTTGCCATCCATTCCACCAGCATAAAAGTATTATTAAAAGCCAAATGGTAAGGTTGTCACACTTAATTAATGACAATAGTACATACCAAGAAGACATATATACTCTAATTGGTATGTTTTTGGACAGAGGATACCCATTGAAATTACTTTTGGAAGTGCAGAATGAAGTACTAAAAAAGAGAAACACTTTCTTTCCTCCAATTTTATGGGGAAGAAATCAATGTCCAGTGAAGAAAATTGAACCTTACAAATCAGATGCCCTTATACTGAGACGCAATCACCAAACGTCCACAATTTTAGAAATTTTCAGGAGAATATGGGATACAAGTTTTGATATGAATATGAAGCAGAGATTGGGACAGACACCAAGAGTAGTATTTTGTAGGGGAAAATATTAAAAACATTTGAGAGAGGCCAATTTCTAAAAGTATACATTCAGTTATGTACAAATGTGGGGCTTGCATGTTTTGCAAATACATTCATGATGGCCCATATGTGACAATAGTTGAATTCAACAGGTCTGTACCATGCCCGGGCAGATGTAGTTGCAATTCAGATATGTTAGTGTACTTGGCTAGCTGCAGAACCTGGCCAGGATTTTATGTGGGAAAAACTATAAGGAGACATAAAGACAGAATAGCCAAACATCTTAGGTCAATATACATAATGCCCTGTTTATTCATAGTACATGTCCCAATTACAAGAAGTTTAGTTTCTTTGTACTTGATCGAGTGATTCCAAGTGAAAGAGGCAGAGATGATAAACATAGAGTAGAAAAATTAGAATATAAATGGCAAATTAAATTAAATGCAACATATCCTGCTGGATTGAATGATAATATATCCATTATGCCAGTATTAAAACAAAGGGCCAATGAAATTTAACATTTAGTTACAATGGTAACACATATATATTTTTTGAAAAAGTTTTATAATTATGGATGCAGTGTTTATGAAAGTTTGTATTTGTATTTTTGCACACATAAAACATGATATATATATATATATATATATATATATATATATATATATATATATATATATATATATATATATATATATATATATATATATATATGTATATATATATATATTTAACACACATTTTTAATACCAAGTTATTAACTGAAAATGCTACATTTATTTATGTAATTACCTTTTAGACTTTGTAAACTTGCTTAGATAGAATAATATATATGCATGTTACTTTTTGGAAGGGGAGTCTTGCTTTTGAATTAATTCAATATTCAGGAGCCAGGTTAATTGATTGGATGGATAATATGTATTTTAAATATAAAGGAAGTGATGTATTTATTTCTTATTAACTCTGAAGAAGCCATTTGATAATGGCGAAAGTGCTTAGTTTTTAAGAGTACTGGAATTAAAGTAGTGGAATTCCTTGTCTGTTTTTGGTTTTTGTCATTATTTTAGTTGAATGCATTGCTTGATAATTTGAAATTTAGTTTAGTTGAATGCATTGCTCGATAAGTTGACATTTATTTTATTTGAATTCATTGCTCGATAATTTGATATTTATTTTAGATGACTTCATTGTTCGATAAGTTGATATTTATTTTAGTTGAATGCATTGCTTGATAATTTGACATTTATTTTAGTTGAATGCATTGCTCGATAAGTTGACATTTATTTTAGTTGATTTTATTGCTCGATAAGTTAACATTTATTTTAGCTGAATGCATTGCTTGATAAGTTGACATTTATTTTAGTTAAATCCATTGCTCGATAAGCTGACATTTATTTTAGTTAAATCCATTGCTCGATAAGCTGACATTTATTTTTGTTGAATGCATTGCTTAATAATTTGATAGTTATTTTAGTTGAATGCATTGCTCTTGATGCTATCAAAATTATTGTGTATTATGTGAACCTGAACTTTAATGTATTTCAAACATGATACCTTTGTGTAATTATGAGATACATCTGTGGGTGGCATATTTGACCCCAGTTGTGCAAATCTATATATGACCCAATAGGAACATAATTTATTGTACATGCTTCATGATTTCAAAAGTTGATGAGGTTACAGCTTTTGTATATTTAAAAAAAACTCTAGTTCCAAAATTTCTTTTTTTCCTTTGAGATTAATTTTCAAACAATCCAGTATTTGTATACTGAAATTTACAAATTAAAAAAAAGAAGGTAGTATAATCTATACCAAGTGGTATATTCTAATAATTTTTCGCAGTCTGACAGCCAGCATCCAGCACACTTGGTTAAGAGCTTGTCCTTTGGGCAATTTTTGAGAGTCTCCAAAATTGTCATTAAGTATATTAAATGCCTGGATCAAGCTGACAAAATGAACAATCTATTGATAAACATACAGTATGATAGTAGCCTCAATGATGCTGTCTGTACTGAAGCAGGAAACGTATGGCATAATGAACCAAGGTAATTAAACAAAGTAAAGGTGCAGGTTGCATACTGCCACTATGGCAATGATGGGAAACAGATAAGGAAGTGCACTGTTAGGTGACTGATGTAAACATTAAAAATTTGTTAGATGTATAAAAAAAAATGGGCCACAAAGCCGTAAAAAGTAGTAAAATTCAAAAGAAAATGGCTTGAAGTCTTTAGTTAGACTGAATGTTGAAAATAAAGTTCTTTATGGTTTTACTTCAAGCCATTTTTTTTTAAACTATTTGTTAGAGCTAGACCTACTTTCGTACGTAAAAGGTGTAATAATATTTGAAATGGATTAGAAAGAAAATATCTGTCTCCTTCTACTAAGGTTAGAACACAGTGGCAGATGTGTGCCATAATTGCAGATGGTGTTATATTATCAAACTCACTACTTGATTTACTTGTCTGGTAACTAAGAGAAGTTTTTCTGTGTGAGAGCTGCAGTAATCACAAAGAGTGTAATTTATATCCGTGTGTGCTCCCAGAAAAATGTTTTGCTCGTAAAATGAGCAGGGGTCTGTCTGTATGCATCAGATAGTATATCACACAAGAGAATGTACTGTGTTCTGTAGACATATTAAGAATGGATTGCTCTAGCCCTCCTTCCATTTGTTTGCTGCTGATGTGGTTCATAAGAACGTAGGTGCATGGTCTGGAGTAATGACCTGCTATAGTATGAATCCTAGTGGCAGAATTTACTTGGTGCCTAATGCCTCATGCTTTATTATCTGCACATTGATTGGTTAGTTGTTTAATAGGCTTTTCTACACTTTGCTGTAGCTTATGTATTTGCAGATCTACAGATTAAAATTTTGAATATCTCGGTTCACTTTACCAATGTGTGTGTTGGAATATGCAAGTCAGCAAAGTAGTGTTGGCATGTTTTCCTTGTTCTCCACTGTAGTGCAGTTGTGAAGCTGTTTTATACAAGTTTGATGGTACAGGGGCTTGCCTTTGCTAAAAACAGGATTTGTGTTTTTCTGTTTTTCAGGCTACACTCTTCAGAATTCAGTGGTCAAAAAAAATTAACTTTCAGTGTGGTGATTTGACTGAACATAGGGAAACTGGTTTAAAGTCTGGCAGGTCACTGTTGTTGCATTTTAAGATTCCTTGGCAATTTGGCTGAACAGTTTGGCAAAATTAATTTCCATAACAATCAGTGAAGAAATGTTTCGGTTTCCATCTCCCTCTGGCAGAGACATTTCCACTGCTTTGTATGTGTACTAGCTTGGGTCTCCCTGGAAACTGGCAACAGGTCTATTGCATTTCTCTCACTGCTTCACTGCTGGAGGGTGTGGAAAACAGGCCTTGGGCCTTCAGTGTGGCCTAGCTGAAGGAGAGTTACAGTGTTAGCTATCTCAACAAGCCTTTGGAAACCCAGCTGTACTGCTTACGAAAGTAGAAAGGAGAACCTGCGAGAAAGAGAGACTTGTTAAGAAGACATTCATTATAGGCCTGCTAATTTGGATTCTTTCAAAGGTCTATTGCTATGGTTGCTACCCTGTGTATAGAATACCTATATTTCTCAGGATTATGTTGTCAGGAGGTTCTTACAAGCAGAATGAATACCATTCTTCATATCTAGGAATGACTACAGTATTGTTGCATACCATCTAACCAGTGCAATAGCTGAACAAGTGTTTTTGTTTTTCATTCTATCACTTGATGCTTTGTGGATTTGGTTCCTGACACCCCCTGAAATGTAAAGGGGAAGACTTCAAGTGAGTACTGATGTAGCAGAACAACATCCTGAGGCTTGAATATGAAACTTGGAATTTAAGGAAAGAAGTTGTAGGATTGTTATATAAGCTTTAATTGCTGACCTGGAAAGAAAAGCTCCCCCGGCCCCTCCCTGCAGTGTACTTATGTTCTAGATAATAGGCCCATAACACTGCCGTGTCAAACCTGCAGACCCCTTTATAGATTAAAACATTAAAGCAGACTTCAGCAAATGAAAATGTGAAGGCAGTTGGTTGGATAAGGGAACATTGAACTAGTAGAGGCTTTGAGGCCTGTGGAAAGTGATAGAGCAGCAGGGGAGAAAATAGCGGCTAATGATGCTAGTCAGTCTGCTACTCATGCAAGAAGGGACTTGAAAAAATAGTGAACGAAACATCATGGAAAACTGACTAAACAGGCAGAAAGGTGGTAGTTGAGGTACAGTGCAAATACAAAGTACTACATTTAGGCCGCAACAACCCTGGTGTGAAGTGAAACTGATATTAGCAGAGCAAGAAACAGATCTGTACCTGTTCATTACACCTGGACTGGACCAGCAGGAGAAGACCGAGCAGACTGTAATGGTAGCAGACAGAAGGGTGGAGAGTATCCTCAGGTGGGAGGACTCCAGCAGCAGAGCTGTAGTGCTCTGGCTTTAATGATAAATATTCAGACCACATTTTGAGTACTGTGTGCATTTTTAGGGGCCATACAAGGAGGAAGACATGAGTCTAATGGAAAGAGCCTAGAGAGACCTACCAGAAAGTGTTTTAAATGGAGGGGAAAGATATGGCCAGAATCATCAACATTGGTGCTGTTCTCATTAATGTAAGTAAGAACAAAGGCAAAACATAGTTTTGCTGCAGAAAGTAATGCTGAAATGTAACAAGGGCTTCCTAAATAAGAAGTGTGTGTGTGTGTGTGTGTGTGTGTGTGTGTGATGCTGCCATGATGAAACTAACAGAACAAAGACATTTCAGGCAGTGAAATGAGTCCCTTAAAATGTATGCAGGCAGAATACCGTGGTGGATGTATTCTATTTTTAAGGAGTTGTTAACAATTCCCACCCACTCCAAATTTTCTTACCCTTATACTTCCCATACCACACCCTCTCTCCTATCCAACCTATCCCACACTCTAATTAATCTACCTTAAGCCACACCCATATTTTACAGCTTTTCCAACACCCTCCCTCTTACAATCCTACATATACTACTCTCATCAGTCTCTCCACCTTGAATATTTTCTCTTCATTTCCCACACCTCCTTAACTTGTTACCTCCCATACAACTTCTGTCATTATACAAGCTTTTCATCTCCTCCTCCTTACCTTATCTTTTTACAACTCTCTACCCATCTAATTTCTTTTCATTACTTCCATAACTTATCTATATACAACTTAAAGAAAACTCCTTTACTTGTAGCCTATTCTCTTCTCAACTACCCGATCTTCACTTCTTATCTGATACTACTATATCCTATCCTTTCCTACCAGACTCAGTGGCATCTACTAAGTAATATGTCTACAATAACTAAAACCATCTTATCCTTGGTAATACTCTCAGCCACTCTTATTCCTATCCTGACCACTAACTATCTCCTTACCTCTTTTGAAAATTCAAACTGCTACTTCTTCAACTACTCTCCTAAACAAACATTACTATACAACACTGCCTTTACCCATCCCCTAATAAATATCTCCTCTACTTCTAGCTACCTGATACCGAAATATCATCGCCTTACACACTTAAAATTACACCAGCCCACAATAAAAAAATTAAAAATTCTACCTGTCCTTACTTCTCACCCTCTTTTAGCACTAAACTCACCCTCCTTACAAGATGGTGACATCCACCCTAACCCAGGCCCTACCAATCTCTCTACTTCACCTATTCTTAGTACCCCTCCCAGCACCCTAAATACCAAGTCCAGCCCCTCTAACTTCTTACTAATAGGTCATCTTAATATCCGCAGTATTAACAACAAAGTTGCCCATCTCCATGCCCTTCTAGACGTTCACTCCTTTGATATCCTCTGCCTTACAGAAACCTGGTTAAAACCTACAACTAAAGATAATGAAATAACCCCCCCCCCCAGGATACAATATACTAAGACTTGATAGAGTAAAATGCAAAGGAGGTGGAGTAGCCTTACTGTTTAGAAATGAACTACACATCTCCTCTATACCTTATAACCCACCTGACAATAGTAAAATTGAACTCTTAATCACCAAATTTCAACTCAATCCCACCAAAGCACTATATATAATCTGCATCTATCTACCTCCAGGCAATAATATTTCTACAATTGAAGATACCCTATGTTGGTTATCTACAACTTTCCCACAAGAAACTATTATTCTTGGAGATGTTAACACTGACTGGAATACTATAAATACAGACAATCCTTCCTCTCATATCAATCTGCATGGCTTTAATCAAACTATCTCCACCACCACTAGAATCAGCAAACCTAATAATAAAGAAACTATACTAGATTGGATACTGATCAATAAACAAGCACAAACTTATAAAGTAGGAACTTTGCCTGATGATGCAAGTGACCACATGCTCACTTACATCATTAGACAAAGGAATGACATTAACAATACTCCCAACTATAGGACCTTTCAATCCAAGAAAAATGTCCAGCCTGTACTATTTCAAATGGAACTTAGTGCCTGTGACTGGAACCCTCTAAAAACCCTACCTCTTGAAGAAGCTGCTATATATTTCAGTAATAAATTATTAACTATCCTTGACAGTCACGCACCAAAACAATCCATTAGAACAAAATCCAAACCTGCCCCTTGGCTCTCAAAAGATACCAGACAAAAAATTTTACTTAGAAATAAGTCCTGGGCTAAGTGGAGAGCAACCAGAAATACCCCAGATCAACAAACCTTTAGTTTAGACAGCTGAGAAATGCTACAAAAAAAGCTATTCTCTCTGATAAAAAAAATCTACTATAGCAAGCTGCAGCAAAATCATCACAAAAATTCTGGACAAGTGTGAACAACCTCCTTCACCCAGGCCACTCTAGCACTCCTTCACCTCTAGGGTCTGAAAATAATATCTCTCATCAAACTGCCAGTGCCTTTAACGCTTTCTTCACGAACACCATGCAGACTCTAGCCAACCAATTATCTACAGACAACTCTAATCCCCCTAACCCCTTACCTAATACTCTGCCAACATTTCAACTACAACCCATCCCCACCTCCTACATCCATCAACTTATCCACAAACTCAAGCCTTGCACCCCCTCAGCCGATAACTTACCATCTGAATACCTTCAGCAAGCTGCCAAAGTTATCGCCTGTCCTATATCCATCCTGATAAACCGTACCATAACTGAAGGAACGATTCCCAATCTCTGGAAAATCTCTCATATTATTCCCTTACACAAAGGAGGTAATGCTTTTGACTATTCAAACTACAGGCCTATAGCCCTCCTCTCTCCAATAGCTAAGATTATGGAAAAATACATTCACCAACAGCTAATGAACCACTTACTAAAACATAGCATACTAGCAAACTGTCAGCATGATTTTAGGCCTTATCATAGTACCACCTCAGCTCTCCTATCCTTTACAAACACCATTAATAATAACCGTAATAATAGCAGTCTCTCATCAGCACTCTTTCTCGACCTATCCAAAGCCTTTGATATGGTTAACCATCAATTACTCATAAACACTCTGTCATCCATCCCTCTAGACACCAAAGCAATTCTCTGGTTTAAGTCCTACTTTAGTAATAGACAGCAAGCAGTTCTTTGGGACAATCAACTATCTTCACACCTTCCTATTTCCCTGGGAGTCCCTCAAGGTTCCATTCTTGGTCCTCTCCTTTTCTCATTATTCATCAATGACTTTCAAATAGCCATTCCTCAAACAACCTGTATACAATATGCTGATGATTCCACTATTATATGCTCTGCCAACTCTATTTCTGAACTGCACTGCAGTCTCTAACCCAGACAGCTTTTAACACCGTAGAGACATGGTTCTCTAAACGGTGCCTTCTTCTGAACACTAAAAAGACCAAGTTACTACTGTTTACAACAAACAGCAAGTCCCCCCCCCCATAGATTTCTCCATTCAATTTTGCAATGGTACCCTTATATCCCCAGACACTTCCACCAAACTATTAGGTATTACAATTGATAATAACCTCACCTTTGACATTCACATTAATAACACTATTAAATCTGTTAATAAAAAACTGGGCTCCCTATATAGGATACAACCTTTCCTGACTCCAACTGCCAAAATTACTATTGCACACTCCCATTTAATTTCAACTCTATTGTATGCAGCCCCCATTTACACTAATCTAAAAAAAAGTAATCTTACCAAACTAGCCAACTCCTATAATAGTATTGCTAGATTTGCCACTGGAAACCAATATAGAACTCACCATTGTCTTAACCTTCGTCAACTAGGCTGGCTAGAACTAAAAAACCTTCCGTTACTTTCCCAACTTACCATCACTCATAAAATCTTCTATCAACCTAACAATACTCCAGTACTAAACAACCTTGTATTACCCTACCTTGATTCCTTGCGCTCCTCCAATAAACTTCTAGCTAGGACCACCAAGTCTAACAACTTAGCTGGTGACTCACTTTTCTCAAATACTGTTGGAAAACAATGGAACCTCTTGCCCTCTGACCTTACTGCACTTCCATCCCTTTCTCTCTTTAAGCAAAATCTTAAGAAATATCTTAAAAATCACTGGCTATGCCCTTGCTATTTCCCAGACTGAATCTCTAGATATCTCTTGTCATTTCTTGCTATTCTACTCTTCTCTTTCCTGTCTATCCCTCTACTTTAGAGGCAACTCAAATAATCTCTACTAGACAACAATTATTATCCTTTCTACTTATCTAAGAATGTACCCTGTTGGTAGTATTTCCTGCCTTTTGCTTTATACCTCCTCCTTTTCTTCCCTAACTATTTTTCTGATAATATGTTTAGTAAATTAACCATAGGAAAGTTACTGTCTGTGTAACTATTTTTATCTAGGTTTTAAATATACCTCTAATAATGTCTATGGACTGCCCTAGACTTACATGCTGTAAAATGAGCTGTTGATGTATGTTGTATCTGTTAGACTAATGTGTATTCAATTTTAAACCTTTTTTGCTGTGGTGGTGGTTGTTGAAATTGGAGCTTTTCTCCCTGGGCCTCCACTGAAAATGGAAATATATCCAGCTGGACCAGCCCGGTTAACACATGTTAAATAAAAATAAGCCCAAGGAAATTGCCCAGTTAAGATTTCTAGCTATGAAAGAGAAGTGCTCTCACTTTATACAATGTTTACTTTATTCTGAGAAAAGTGCAGCATCTCAGTAGAAACTGCTCATCGCTTTTCCTTGCTGCCAAGTACCTTCTGTTGAGCTTATGGGAGTCAGTGGTACCAGTCTGTTTCAGAATTGTCACAGGTTGTCAGTGCATAACCTTATGGGAATCAGTGGTACCAGTCTGTTTCACAATTGTCACAGGTCGTCAGTGCATAACCTTCATAGTATACTGTATGGTTGTGACCTGTGAGCAGGACCAGCCTTTTGTCAACTGGTGCCCTAGGCAAAAGGGCTCCATGGTGCTCCCCCACACACCACCAGGTACCCCAATCCTGGTCTACCTACACTATCCAGATTACTTTTTTGTTCCTTTTACTCACAGTTTGTCTTACTCTTTAGTATTTCCTGTATTAATGCCACACATTTTAAAACAAAAAAATTCTTTACTATTTATTTTATTTTATTTATATTTGTTAATGGGGTAGTGTCCGACTCGGTTTAAAAAAAAATGTTTTCAGTGGAGACCCAGGGAGAAAAGCTTCACAACAAAAAGAACATTATTAAGGTACAAGCAGTAAACTTAGTTTAAGTATTACATTGCTAACAATATGTAAATGAGCTTAACAAAATATTATAACAAAATATAATAACAGAATACAGTATAAACATGGATGTTTCAGGCATACAGGAATACTATTTTTTTTTAATATATATGAGGTACTTAAGTTATGTAGCTTTACAAGGTGAGTCACTTCTGAAAGACCAAAATTGGTCATGTAGTGTTACAAGTTAGGTCATCTAAAGGAACAAAGATTAATAAAGATAAGACAGATAGTGGGATAGCCCTGTGTGGGATGAGCACAATTTGGACTAACATGTGTGAGATGAGTGGGGAAAAATAGGAAGAGTATTAGCTGGGAGCAATACAGTGGCATAGCCGATTATCATTTAAATAGTCTTTCAAGGGATGTTTTAAATGTGGACAGCTTGGGGTTTTAGTTATCTGCTGAGGAAGGGTATTCCAATCTTTGGCTATTTTATAGGAGTAGAGGGTGCCTCCGTGATAGTTGTGAGACTGGGTTACTTTTAGCATTAGTTTATTGGATGACCTGAGGAGTCTACGGTTCTGTACAGTACTAGAAAATAAATAAATACTGGAAAAGCTCCCCTGCCAGAGCAATGCCCTAGGCGGCCGCTTAGTTGACCTATGCCAAAGGCCGGTTATGCCTTTGAGTCACAGTGCAGATGTCAGAATAGTTATAACTTCTGCAAAAAAAAAAAAAAAAACAGCCTGTATATAAAAATGTTTAAAGCAAAATTTCTACTTGGCATTTTATTGTAACAACTATTTGGATAAGAGTTCTTCTTTGAAACAAATCATTACTGCCATAATTTTATTTATTTAACTGACATTTTGTTTACAAAATACATACCATTACTGTTATGGATTATTTTCAAGAGAGAGATTTGTAGCATTTTATACAGAAGGGGAAATTTGTTCAGTATACTGGGGTATTCAATCTTTGCTGCAGTATTCATAACATTAGGGAGTCTGCCTCAGGTGGACTGCTACATCCGGCCAGTATCCAGAAGTCTTCATGCTACCGCAAGGTACATGCTTCGCCGTACAACATAACACATACATCAGCCATAAAGAGACATTGGGTATAAAGCAGACTTCAGCATGCATCTACCTCAGAAGTTTTCTAACACCTGTCCGATTGCCTGCTCCAGACGTTCACATGCCAGAACTGTTGTGTTCCAGTGACCTGATAAATACTCTTTGGAGTTTTTCTTCTTAAAATTTTTCCTTTTCCTTGTTTGTTGAATTCATGTCAGCTAGGAAGGGCAAGTATCAGTGTGGAAGGCAAATTCCACATAAAGACACCCATGAACTTTGCCTCTTTTGTCTAGGCCCAGTTCACAACCACACCAAGTCCTTCATCCCTAACATGCTCAGGAATCAGCTTACTTCTTTAAAATTAAAATTATACTTAGAGAACCAATACCTCCTCCTTGGGATCTCAATTTTGTGCTAGAGTAGCTTACACCGGGACCTTTTGAACCAGCAAGTTCCTCTTTTCTGCAACTTTGCACCTGGAAAATGGTTTTGTTAGTGGCCATTACCTTAGCTAGAAGGGTTTCAGAGTTACAGGCCCTGATGTCCAATCCCCCCTTCACTATCTTTCATAGAGGTAGTGTTTCCTTCTGCACTAACTCTACCTTTATGCCCAAAGGGGTAAATGAGTTATCCTTTAATCAGTCCATTAACCTTCCTACCTTTTTTTCTTCCCCTCAGTGTCCCATTGAGAGAATATTGCACACTTTAGATGTGTATAAGCAGGTTAGATACTACCTTGACAACACCAAACCTTTTCGTAAGACTGACTGTCTGTTTGTCTCTTACCACCCAAAAGCTCTGGGCCAATCAGTTTCCAAGCAAACCATTTCCAACTGAATTTCTAAAGCTATTTCTTTTTATTTGTCTAATAGTAAGAACCCTACTTCCCCAGTAAAGGCTCATTCCACTAGAGCAGTTTATTCCGCAGGGGAATTCTTTAAAGGTTTGGACATTGGCTTTATACTAGAGGCAGCTACATGGTTCTTTGTCCATACTTTCACTAAACACTACAAGCTTGACACCATCTCCAAGTCCAGAGCTGGGTTTGCAAGAGCAATCCTGGATGGATTTGTGGAAAATGCATCATCTCATCCTCTTCCCAACATGTCCCAAGCTTGAGCTTTAGCATTGTCCCTAATGTTGTGAATACTGCAGCATATGAATAGAAGGACATAGAATAGTTGTGTAAAATCTTACCATAACCATAGATGTCCTTCACTTCTATATGCTGCAGTATTGCTTTCCCCCCTGCCTTCCCCCTGATGCTTGCCTAGTTCTCCTGCTGATATACTTCTCAACTAGGATCTCAGGCTGGTGCTAAGCGGCATACAGTTCTGAGTTAAGTGCGTGCTGATGTCCGCTTTATATCCAATGTCTCTTTATGGATGCCATACATGTTATGTTGTGTGGCGAAACATGTACCTTGTGGTAGCATGAAGACTTTTGGATACTGACCGGACATACGAGTCCACCGGAGGCAGACTCCCTAATGTTATGAATACTGCAGCATATAGAAGAGAAGGACCTCTGTGGTTATGGTAAGATTTTACACAACTATTCTTTCTTTTTTGATATGTGTCATGGGATCTGTAATATCCAGCTAAGTCATCACCAGCACAGACATTGAGACTTCAGTTTAGCATCTCATCCTAGAAATGATAACTCAGTTGAGCAACATCCCTAATGATGCGCTGTAGTGTCACTAATGGAATATGAATTCATTCATCAGGAGTGGGAGTAGAACCCACAATGTTGTTATCTTTCACACATCAAATGTAAGTGTGCAACCATGTTGTGCCACTGACATACCCACTTCGACTGTATTCTCAATAAAGCAATATAACAATAAGTTACATACAGTAACTTTGGTAAGAGAAGGAAGAAACTTGTCAGAAATGTATTGAAATGGAAGCCAGGTGTGAGCGTTACATTACAGTTGCTTGATGGTAAAAGGGGATAACTATTCTATCTAGACTGCCCTTTAATTGCATGCAATATTCTAATGCCACTCCCACCCCAACCACCACCACCTGTCTCATGCTGTCTTGACTGCCTCTGTAGGTTCTCTCCTTACCACCCATTTGGGTAGTTCATTCAATGGTTTGATAACACTGTATATGAAAAAGTGCTCAGTGGATTCCTACAGAGCCTGTACTCCATTTCCTTGTTTGTCTTGTATGTTACAGTAACCCTTTAATTGCTTCCTGATAGGATCTTTTACAACAATAACATGTCCCTGTGATGACCCCTGACTGGGCCAGTGATCAAGGATCCTGAATCCTCACCAGTAACACTGGAGAGGGACGTTCACGCAGAATACAAATGTATACACTCAGTATTTTCAGATGCAGCTCAGATGCAGCTCTTTGCACCAAGTACAATTTCCCTTAAGAGCACACAGGGAACACACTCCAAAACCTGAGGTTGGACTCTCTCTCACCCCAGGCCCCCAAAATAAAAATCCACTCTGACCACATTGGAGCTCTGTGTCTGTGGTCCAAATAACTGACACACACGCTTTGAGATTTGATTTTTCACACACACACACACACACACACACACACACACACACACACACACACCTGGGGAAGGCTGGCATGGATCACTATCAATGCCCCTTTGTGCCCTGACCATAAGGTAGATTCACTGCCACCAGGCAGTTACTCAGTAAAGCCCTTCTAAAGGGTGCCCAATTCTACTGTGAAATGTTAATACAAATACAAATGGTAGTAGTTGACCAAGACAGCTAGGCCTTCAGGAGTGGCCCACACAGTGTCACTAAATAAATATAATCACTCTCAAAGGTTAAATACTTTCTAAAAGGACCAGCCACAATAACATTTTTAAATATATTTAATAATAAATAATAAAAGAACATGAACATACTGAATATATATTTACAGTAAACCACAGAGCTTTGATCACAGGAAATATTGAGAATAACATTGATGGACAAACTCAGACAACTAAAGCAAAACAATATTTAAACCAAGCTTCACTATATTTTCCAGACTGAATCTAGGAGAATTACTATTCCCTGCTTACTTAATAGAGCAAGGCAGATGATGTGGTGAATGGTCCTTCTTCTTGTCAGGCCCGAGGCAGAATACGCAATACTGAGAAATTTCAAACTGTAATATGTGAAGCATAATTTCCAAGATGGCTGGCAGAATGACATTATCTGGTCACCTGACTCAAGGTTCTCACAGTATCCCCTTTGAAGCTGATACAGGAATTTAGCATAGATGACTACAGTACACATCTAAATGTTTATGGCAGTGCCCTGGAGCCATGAAACAATTACAGTACTCCCCCTCTTCTTTACCGAGGCTATTAAACAATCTCCCAGACTTACTGACTCCAGTTCCATTCAACACAGTGTAGTACTGTGTTGATGACTTTACAGCTAATTTAATTTCAAGGATTTTCCAAAATTAACTGGACTGAGATTAACTGCTTCTCTTCCAGTGTCCTTTGCTAACATATACATTCAGTCTCACATGTATATTTCTTCTCTGTCCAGCAGGATCCACTGTTGATATATTTTTAACACTAGCAACTTTACAAACACATTATGATTTTCAAATGCCATGCAGTTCTAATACATTTGTAACATAAGCATCTGTACAAATCAGTTTGATATTCAAATGCCGTACAGTTCTAATACATTTGTAACATAAGCATTTGTGCAAATCAGTTTGATATTAAAATGCTGTACAGTTCTAATGCATTTGTAACACAAACATTTTGTACAAATCAGTTTGATGATCAAAGAACATATTCTTTACAGAACTCCCGATGGCTATGCTGACACTAACCCATGTCTTCACAGTCCCACCTGTCTCTTCTGATTTTTAGTAACAATAATTCTAGATCCTTCATTCTTTGGTCATTACAAATTACCCACACTTCATTCTGGTGGCTTTGCTCTCAACTCCCTGCAGCAGTCTGCTGCCCTCTTTTATTATATGCTTTCCAGAACTACATGCAGTACTCCTGGTGGGGCCTGAACAGGGCCCAGTAGAATGATAGCTTTTCCTCTTCGACTCTTTTCTTCTACCTCCTCCTGTTATTCCTCCCTCTTCCGCTTTGTCCCGCTAATGAGTAGTATTTTTCTGTCACATTCACCTTGTTTCCCAAATGAATGAGTATGCACTTCCCTATTGCCTTCCCTTTGGTGCTGGTTTCTACACATGCAATGCTGTCTGCCCCTTTCCTTCCACCTTGCCTTCCTTCTCATTGTCATTCATCTCTTTCCTGACTGCCTGTTGAATATTCTTCCTTCACCTTGTCCTCTATTGCCCCACTTGTCTATACTTCTCGGATACCCTTTGCACATGTCTTTTTACCCAGGTTTCTCTTCTTTAATAAGTAAGTAGACAATTTGATATGAACACACATACTTTTTCTGATGATTATTGTTTTTTTATTTTTAAATTTTTGTATAAATTGTATTCAGATCGTATCATTGTTATTCATGGTTTGAAGAAGCTGTGTAATATGATGAAAACACTTACCTGTCTTTCTGTATACATGTTCATATCTGTTTGTGTACGTATTTATTAAAGTTTTTTAGAAAGAAAGAAGTCATGGTGGTCTTAATATTTATTTTTATTCTTCATCTGTTTATGCTTATCCTGGTTGACTACTTTGAAAAAGTGAATAAAGCCCTGGACAAGGGCAGGTCAGTACTAACAGCTTACATCAGCCTAGCCAAAGACTTTGATGCCATTCTCTGCTTGAGATGGGCATCATAGATCAGCTTATCAAACTAAATGTAAACCCTTAGGGTACCTGATATGAACTGGCTCATAGACAGAAACCAGCAAACCTAAGACTCTGGTCACACTGTCCCCCAAAAGGCTTATTACAAGCAATGTACCCCCATGGCACAGTATAGTAGTCACTAATAGTTGACATCGGGCCTTTTGCAGACTAGGTTCAGTGATGATTTTAAACTGTGTGCCATTATAAACTCCCCTGAGGACTCCCAGATTCTACAAGGGGCATTAGCACATCTGAAAACAATTGGTTACATAACCATGGTCTCAAGCCAAATGCCAAAGTGTAGCATCATATCATTTGGTAAACAGTGGCACATCTACTCCTACCACATTAATGGTACTCCCTTCAAACTGGACACATTTATCAGAGACCTGTGTACATTTGTTAACAATGGGCTCCTCTCTGAATTCCATGTATCCACAGTCATTAGGAAGTCCTTCTGTTTAGACTGTCTGAATAATAAGGTTATAATAATAAATATTCCCAGGGGTACCTTAATGTTATCAATATTAACTCCCCTAGATCAAAAGGTCCAAGTTTCCATCAAGTGTGATGACTTACTTGACCTTGTCCTTACAAATGTCTTTTCCTTCAGCCCCACTGATATCATTTACTCCTTCATCAGATATGTTAACAAGACTGCCATTTTCTTCCTCAAAACTAGAACTATTCTATCCAGTAGCTCTAGTCTATTCAGAAGTTGTTCCTTCAGTTATCATGTATTCGTTATGATCATGTATAGTTAGGAAAGTCTTCTGTCTTGTCAATTAATTACAAAGGGTATATCTTTCAGGTTCAGGAAAGTTATAATCCCCCTCTCTTCTTCCCTCATCAAACAAGTCATAGAATATAATGCAACATTTGGAATGTACTGCTACAAACCTCTTGCCCAACTGGAAAGATCACAACATTTTCTAACTAAAAAGTTAAAGGAATGTATTCCTTTAGCTTCCTGGAGAGACTACACACACTGTCTCACTTTTCTCTGTGTCATATGAGTACTGGATACAGTGTGATGATTTCTGCCTCACCTTCTAGGGAACTTGTCCCCCTAAACGTCCTCCATCTCTAAACTGCTGGTAATACTAAAAACATTTGTTGCAAAGGCTTCAGCTTCTATTGCAACATAAACGAGGCCTTTTGGGAAGTGAGGTAGATCCCTCACTCAGAGTCCCCTACTTATAGAACATGCATCCCCTGCATGTCAAGCAATGTAACAAGTTCTGCCGCCATGACTGGATGTGTATCCACACATTTACACCAAGGACAGGTAGTATGGCCCTCATTGAGTGATGTGGAAATCCTCCCATTAATTCTCTGGGTTACATTGACTAGGATCTATATGGTTGCCCTGGCCACCTGTCTGGTAAGATCCTATGAATTGTGATGTTTTTTTCATCATCCTTCTTGTTGACCAGGTTAGTCTCACTAGACTAGTAGCCTCTCTTCAGGAGAGAACAAGGTGATATTTATACTAGTTGGAAAAATTTGGCCTAGGCATGCTTTGACTCAATAAAATTCAGATAGATATATATGTACATGCACCAGTAACAGAAAAAAAGGTTTCTCAGTGCATATATTACTCAAATGGATTAAGCAAATTATCCCTGTTTTAATTCCACAATAGTGGTTTATTTATTTCTCAGGCAATTCCTCTAGTACCTTATTGCATCATCAAAGAAGCCAGTATATAAATTGATCAACATATAACAAATAATCAAATGAGATATAAAGATGAAACAATATGTATGCTTTCAGTGGTCTGTGGCACATTTGGTGATACCGCCTCACATGTCATGTGGCCCCACACAGGATACTGGGAATAACAGCAGAACATTCTATTTACCATATCTTTGCTGCTGTCTGAGTATAAACTCCTTGCCATAAGACCAGTTACAGAAAATGCAGTACTTTTATGGCTCATAACAGCCAGATTAAAAAAAAAGAAACAGAATGTATTGACATTGCTAGGCTACATAATTTAATTCTCCATCCCTCTGCTAACATAGTTTGTGCTCAGTTGTGTTTTTGTTTCACGTTTTTCTTATCTTACTGTTGCACAGAAGTGTTCTGTGTGACACTGGCTGGTGGCCTATTCAGATCAGAGAGTTTTTATCAAGTTAATGTTGTGGAACAGAAATAAGTTTACAGTTTTCCATGTGCTTCATAATTATGTCAGCATACAATTTACAAAGTAGGGGGGCATCTGCTCTGAGTTTGCAGACTCGGGAGTGCATCTAAGTCAGTATCACCACAGTACTGAAAAAAACATGTCTGTTTAGTTAGTGGTATGTCTCATTCTTGTCAGTAGTGCTGTTTTTGTCCCTACACACACAGACACACACACACACACATTTTTTCATCTCCCCTACATGTGCATGCTCACACTTTTTTTTTCAGCTATCAGATTAAGTTAATGTCCTGCTATCAGAACTTGTGTGGTCACAGGCTGAGAGTTTTTTTTTCTTTTTCTTCAGCTGGCCAATAAGCTATGTATTCTTGTTTGAGAATAAGAACCCTAGATCCTACAGTACATGCAAGAACCCTGGATCCCACTATACATGTTCAAACGGCCACATGCTGGCATCTTAACAATGGATTATTGTTTGCTGGTTCTGCCAGTAACAGGGCAGGATACTGTTCTTGTGGTAGAACAGAATACCCTTAGGAGAGATGGTTCTGCCAGTAACAGAACAGGATGCTGTTCTTGTGGTAGAACAGGATATCCTTAGGAGCAGGGACATCAGGAGGCATACGTACTGTACTGATTTCAGTACAACTTATTTAGAAGAGGGGGTAGGTTTTTAACTAAAAAAAAAGCGTTGGCACTTTAAGGATCCTTGCTGGTGTTGTGGTGAAGGCGAATGGGAGCTGACATCATGTCCAGCTGGCTGCAAGCGGGAAATTAGCTTGAATGGAGCAATCGTCAACAGATAGGAGTGTGAGCGGGAAACGGATTGTCAGGTAAGGAGAGTGTGTTTGAAACAGATCAGGAGAGTGTGTGTGAAACAGATCAGGACAGAGTGTGTGTGTGTGTGTGTGTGTGTGTGTGTGTGTGTGTGTGTGTGTGTGTGTGTGTGTGTGTGTGCCCCCTCACATAATACAAGTGTTTAGACTCAAACCCTGTACCTTTGCTTCAGGCTAAGAAGAGCCTAACGTCCCTAACCACCACCATTTCTGAGCTTTGTTCAGATTTTTATTTCTAACAGTTGTGAGCTATGGTGAGAACTGAAGTTGTATTCCCTAGTTGTGGTGAGAAGTGAGAACTGAAGTTGTATTCCCCAGTTGTAGTGAGAAGTGAGAACTGAAGTTGTATTCCCCAGTTGTGGTGAGGAGTGAGAACTGAAGTTGTATTCCCCAGTTGTGGTGAGGAGTGAGAACTGAAGTTGTATTCCCCAGTTGTGGTGAGGAGTGAGAACTGAAGTTGTATTCCCCAGTTGTGGTGAGAAGTGAGAACTGAAGTTGTATTCCCCAGTTGTGGTGAGAAGTGAGGACTGAAGTTGTATTCCCCAGTTGTGGTGAGAAGTGAGAACTGAAGTTGTATTCCCCAGTTGTGGTGAGAAGTGAGAACTGAAGTTGTATTCCCCAGTTGTGGTGAGAAGTGAGAACTGAAGTTGTATTCCCCAGTTGTGGTGAGAAGTGAGAACTGAAGTTGTATTCCCCAGTTGTGGTGAGAAGTGAGAACTGAAGTTGTATTCCCCAGTTGTGGTGAGAAGTGAGAACTGAAGTTGAATTCCCCAGTTGTGGTGAGAAGTGAGAACTGAAGTTGTATGGAAGTGAGAACTGAAGTTGTATTCCCCAGTTGTGGTGAGAAGTGAGAACTGAAGTTGTATTCCCCAGTTGTGGTGAGAAGTGAGAACTGAAGTTGTATTCCCCAGTTGTGGTGAGAAGTGAGAACTGAAGTTGTTTTCCCCAGTTGTGGTGAGAAGTGAGAACTGAAGTTGTATTCCCCAGTTGTGGTGAGAAGTGAGAACTGAAGTTGTATTCCCCAGTTGTGGTGAGAAGTGAGAACTGAAGTTGTATTCCCCAGTTGTGGTGAGAAGTGAGAACTGAAGTTGTATTCCCCAGTTGTGGTGAGAAGTGAGAACTGAAGTTGTATTCCCCAGTTGTGGTGAGAAGTGAGAACTGAAGTTGTATTCCCTCATTATTGCCTTTGTTTGTCCAGATTTTTTGTGCTAAGAGGTTGAGAGCTATCTAATAGCCATTAAGTTTCAGTCTTCCTATTTTTCAAACTGCTGATTTAGCATAGTGGTATGTTGTACTGACTGTAGTGCATATGGTTCTGGGTTCAAGCCATGCATGGTGGTAACACAGCATTTTATTCTAGCAACTTTCCAAAATTATACAAGCAATGTTTAAAATGTGTCCCTGGTTTTTGGGCTTTTGTCCCCCCCCCCCAATAAATGTTGGCTTTTTCCAGATTTCTTGTGCTGCAAAGTTCAGAGATACAGCTGAGTGTCGAGTACATTTTACAAGGAGCTGAGAGCTGCAGGGGAACTAAAGTTTAGTGCTGCTTATGCTGAGTCTGCTTATATTGTTAATAGCACAACAGGTAGTGTACTAGCTTTTGATGCAGAAGGCTGTGGGTTCTTCTCCCACAGTAGGTAGTTGCATTGCTGATACTGCACTGTGTTGTAAAGGGGGTTGGATGCTGTAGTCCTTTTTGGCAAAGATATCTAGTAGTAACTATGAACCTGTTATCAGTTTGCCATCCATTCCCTATTGCAATATTACTAGCGTATCACTTTTTTTAATGCAACATAGGCAATTTATTCCTCAAGGGCAATAGGCACTTTATTTGTAGATGAAACAATGAAATATAAAGTTGTTTGCTAGCAGCAACCTCTTCATTAGTTACAGATTTCTTTAATGTGGAATTTTGTAGATAGCTTTTACTAGTTCAGAGATTGTGCATATTTACTGATACTGGTGGACTGTGGAAGTTTGAGTAGACTTTTTTATCATGGAAATCTTCTGAATTGGGCTGTTTTGTCATTATTGGTGCACGCATTTTGTTTCATTGTTCACTGGAAAAATGTTAAAAACAATAAATTTAAAATGCTCTCTAACAACTATACTGTATTGTACAAAGGAATATAATTTAATACAATCAGGAAGGTGTATCAAAGAGCAAGTGTATGTTCCATGTGCAAGGGGCCTATGATTTGAAAACAGCACAGAGTTAATCTTTATCTGCCACTGGCTAAATGTATATTCTTTGAATGTGGGTTTCAATGCTGTCTCAATGAATGTGAGTTTCAAGGGCAGAGAAGTTTTAATGCTAAGTCAAGTTTCATTGTGAGACTGCATTGCTTTGTTAAGCAGATATTTATTGGTGTTTGTGCTGTAAAATGCAAAATAAAACTCTTCTGGCAAATCATTTAGGAATGAAGTCACTAAATAATGACAGACATTAAGTTTCAGACGTCATAACCTTCAGAAAAATACATGCTAAAGCAAGACCTGTTATTCTATCAACTGTCTTAAGTTCATACAAGATCAATTTTTAGTACTGTTTGTATGTTCCCCCAATATATTTGGCCTTGTCCAGATTTTCTCCATTAAGAGGTTGAGAGCTACGTGCAAATAAATCGCTTTATAGAATTAGGAATATCCAAACCTCTCAACTGTCCCCAATTTTGGCTCAAAATGTTGCTCCCCCCTAATAATCCCTCCGCAAAATAGCAATTTTGGAAGAAATTGTGGAGGCTTTACAATTATAAATAACTAATGATCAGAGTTATACATTACTTTTATTTCAGAAATGCATGTAGATTCTCTAATTTTGTCAGCTGCTCAAGTTAACAGTGCTCATATTAAAATGGTGTCCCTTCTTTGACAGGTTCCCAGCTGTATTGTCTGGCAATTTTATATTTTTGCATCACATTTTTGGTCTGTTTTTCATAAAATTGCAGTTTTCTAGCAAATTAGTGGCAAATCATTAAAGACTGAAGATAGAAAATAATGGCAGACATTTGAGTTTCAGATTTCATACCCTTCAGAAAATTCGTACTAATGCAAGACCTACTACTATTCTATTATCTTTATAAATTTATAAGGGCAATATTTAAAAAAAATGTCTTTATTTTTGAGCCTTTGCCTCAGTTTTATTTATGGGTTTGTTGTTCTAAGAGGTTGAGAGGTATGTGTGTGTGTGTGTGTGTGTGTGTGTGTGTGTGTGTGTGTGTGTGTGTGTGTGTGTGTGTGGTAGGTAGCATACCTCTCAACTGTCCACATTTTGCAGAATGTCCAGATTTTTGCCCCACATTTTTTGTCTGTTCCTCATAAATTTTGTGATTTTTCTAGAAATTCATTGAAGGCTGAAGTTGCTAAATAATGACACATTTGAGATTCAGACTTCATGTCCTTTAGAAAAATTCATACTAGCACAAATCCTGTTATTCTAGCAACTTTCTAAGTTCACGAGAGCATTATTTAATATCTGTCCCTGTTTATTTTAGGCTTTGTCCATATTTCTTGCACTAAGAGGTAGGTGGGGTGTGTGTGTGAATGAAACACCCTAGTTAGGGGTAGCAGGTGGTTAGTAATTTACTCAAGCTCAAAACCTGTACCTTAGTTACAGAAAACAAAAGCGTTCAGGTTCATTTTCAATTCAAGGAACCGAGTTTGAGTGAATCTATATTATATTACTGAAGAGGCATTACAGCGAATGCCTCTTCATCGATACTAAAAGAGCGAACCGTGAATTACGAGAATGGCCGTAGCTTGGCTGGGGAGGGGGTAGCAGTTTGAGAGCTGTGAGTACAAATTTGAAAATCCTAGCTACGCCCTTGCTTAGGAGAGATGGTTCTACCAGTAACAGATCAGGATGCTGTTCTTGTGGTAGAACAGGATATCCTTAGCAGGATGCTGTTCTTGTGGTAGAACAGGATACCCTTAGGAGAGAGTAATGATGGGATTAGAAGAGGACAGAAATGCACTGTGTTACATCATAGAAATGTATCTTATATATATATATATATATATATATATATATATATATATATATATATAGGTTCATAGGTAGGTACTAGGCTATCGGCCCAAGGGCCTATGTAAGCCTAGCCAGCCAGGTTCCATAGCTTACGCCACCCAAGAAAGTTATTTTCCTATGCCACTGTCCAGCAGAGACACAGAAGTGATCCCCGGGGTGTATTTCCCATTTCACATCCACTCATCAAGATTTTTCTTGAAGAGTGCTTTTTCCTGGATGAGAACTCTTTTATGATGAGGTGTGCCACGTAGAAGGACTTCCTGACTACTGTGGCGATGTGACTATCAAAGGGGAGACTACTGTCCACCTGGGTCTCAAGGTCTGTTATCATGCATTCGGTGTTAAGAAGATTGCTGCCTATGTGGTAGTTCATGGGTACAGAGCTTTTACCAAAGGGGATGACACTGCACTTTTTGGCATTGAGCTTGAGGCCATGGCTCTGACAACTGGCATCTGTCTCAGTGAGGCCCTTCTGTAGGATGTCCACATCATTTGGGGATTTGACTATGGCTCCTAGTTTGCAGTCATCTGCGAACTTCATTAGCCAGAGGCCTTCTGTGTTAGCCTGCACTTCAGAGAAGTAGATACCAAACAGGAGAGGTCCCAGGACAGAACCTTGTGGTACTCCACTTGTCACTGATTTTGAGGTCAGATTTGGTGTCTGCAACTTTTACAGTGTGGGTTCTGTCAGTGAGCCAGTTTTCAACCCATCTTGTGACGTAGGGATTTATACCTAGTTTAGTGAGTTTAGCTATAATTCC
This sequence comes from Protopterus annectens, assembly GCF_019279795.1. Lineage (NCBI taxonomy): Eukaryota > Metazoa > Chordata > Ceratodontiformes > Protopteridae > Protopterus > Protopterus annectens. The sequence continues at coordinate 128,959,547 of NC_056728.1, forward strand.
AGAATGGGGGATGGTGTCAAAAGCCTTGGCGAGGTCAAGATAGGCTGTGTGAACCACATTACCCTCATCCACGGCTTTGGTGACTACCTCAAAGAAGTCAATCAGGTTCAGGAGGCATGATCTGCCTTTCACAAACCTGAACTGGGTGGGGCCAGAGTTTGAAGGTTACCACTGTCTTTGTTTATGAGTTCCATGATGATACATTCCATGGCCTTGCAGACCAGGCTCGTCAGGCTAATAGGCAATAGTTCCCGGGGTCAGTGGTGGCTCCCCCTTTGTGGAGTGGGATAATTGTTGCTGTGTGCCATTCAGTGAGCACAAAGCCTGATGCGAGGCTATTATTGAAAATGGTGCTTAAGTGTGGAGCCAGTTTGTTCTAAATATATATACATTTGTTTACCAGACTAAAGCACTGATCTCTTTGCATCTGGAAACTCAGCGCCCTAAAGAATAGGACAAAGCAACAGAATTACAAAACTTGCAACAAAGTGAATGAGATTGTGTTTAGTTTTCAAATGAAGACACAAACACAATGTATGTTATTACATTGGTACAGCACTATATGACAACATAGCCTGAACCCTAAAAAATTTTAAGAAAATCAGAAGGGAAGGGATCATAACGTGATTCAGGCAGTGACTGCACTGCACATATTTGTTGTTGGATTATAATTAAAGATGTCTCCAAATGTTCCAACTTTTTGGACAAGCTGGAGCAGATTCCACCCTACCTAGCAAGATACTGGTAATTATGTTCTGTCTCTGATGTGTTTGTCAGCATCCTGTAATCGTCACAACTTGCACTGCTTTCTTTTTCTGCCTGGTCAGGTTGCTGCAGTGAAACTTTATTAATACACTCTGCTCCTTTCATTTGTTAACATTCCTGTTAATTTTGGTGTGTCTTTAATGCCTGAGCTCAGTTCAGTAATTTGTCATTGCACTCATTAAGCCTTCTTTCTTACACTGTTGTCTGTCATTCTGCTCTGACATAGTTGTTTCGATGCGTTACTTTGATCAGTCAGTACAGGTAGAATAAAGTAAATGTTTTTTTTTTTCATTTGCAAATACTCTTCTTTATGTGATAAATTAGCAGTGTTCTTTGGACTTCGAACTCAGTGCACAGTGTGCCTTCATTTGACTAGTTACAGTACCACAATTGTGTACTTGTGGTAATACATTTCTGATGATAAGCGTGATAATTTGCAAAGATATGTGTTGATAAAAGGTAGGGAAAAGATCATAGTGAAAATATACTCTTATTAGGCAGGGTTAGCCTGGTGAAGAGAGCACTTGCAAACTTATGATGCTAAATATATTTAGAAAAGGATATAACTCCTGTTCAAATGATCATTATAGGTTTGTGGGTTTACAGATCACTACTAAGCCTAGCCAATAACCAGAGGTCAGAATCAAACCCTGCACCTGGCATCTGTGGTAAGACCTTGACCATTAAGCCACTGCTCCCCCTGATTTGGTAATAGATTTTGCACTTGTGCCATTTTTAAGAGAGCATAGTGCAGAGCTGGATAACGAAATCATTTGGAAACTTCATTTACTGTGGCTGTTCTGGCATACAGATCACTAAGTGCAGTTATATGAGACATGACAAGAAGCACTGACATATATACTTTATCTTGTACAGGTCAGACAACATTGTTTAAGGTGCTCGCTATGCAACACACAGTGTTTACACATGGCATGTATATACCCATCACAACAGTCTCCTCTCAAGCACACATTCTGTGGTTACCCATCACTGCTTGTCCATGTATAGGTCCCAGCCATTCTGTGAACATATAGAAGACCTTCTCATGGCACTTGATAAAATTAAAAGCACATAAACACACACAAATCCATCAAGGATTCTGCTCTGGCACATAGGTCCCATCCTCACCTCAGCATAAGGCACATGCCAGACAATCACAGGGGCATTTGGGATTATAAAAAGTCTAACCACAATTGGATGATGATGATAGTGATTATGATGACAGTATACATGTCTCATTTCTGTTTCTCAGTGTCCTGAAGTAACACAAAATGGAAGAAAGAATGAGTAAATAGCAGACAGGACTTAATAGTCATGGATAGACTGGGGGGCATGCTACGTACTTCTACTTAAACAGTACATAAAGAATGAGTAAATAGCAGGCAGGGCTTAACAGTCATGGATAGACTGGGGGGGCATGCTATGTACTGCTACTTACACAGTACATAAAGAATGAGTAAATAGCAGATAGGGCTTAACAGTCATGGATAGACTGGGGGGGATGCTACGTACTGCTACTTACAGTACATAAAGAATGAGTAAATAGACAGGGCTTAATAGTCATGGATAGACTGGGGGGCATGCTATGTACTGCTACTTGCACAGTAAATAAAGAATGAGTAAATAGCAGACAGGGCTTAACAGTCATGGATAGACTGGGCCCATGCTACGTACTGCTACGTAAACAGTACATAAAGAATGAGTAAATAGCAGACAGGACTTAATAGTCATGGATAGACTGGGGGGGGCATGCTACGTACTGCTACTTACACAGTACATAAAGAATGAGTAAATAGCAGACAGGACTTAATAGTCATGGATAGACTGGGGGGGCATGCTACATACTGCTATTTAAACAGTACATAAAGAATGAGTAAATAGACAGGGCTTAATAGTCATGGATAGACTGGGGGGGGGCATGCTATGTACTGCTACTTACAGTACATAAAGAATGAGTAAATAGCAGACAGGGCTTAACAGTCATGGATAGACTGGGGGGGGCATGCTACATACCGCTACTTACACAGTACATAAAGAATGAGTAAATAGCAGACAGGGATTAACAGTCATGGATAGACTGGGGGGGGCATGCTATGTACTGCTACTTACACAGTACATAAAGAATGGGTAAATAGCAGACAGGGCTTAATAGTCATGGATAGACTGGGGGGGCATGCTACATACTGCTATTTAAACAGTACATAAAGAATGAGTAAATAGACAGGGCTTAATAGTCATGGATAGACTGGGGGGCATGCTATGTACTGCTACTTACACAGTACATAAAGAATGAGTAAATAGCAGACAGGGCTTAATAGTCATGGATAGACTGGGGGGGGCATGCTACGTACTGCTACTTGCACAGTACATAAAGAATGAGTAAATAGCAGACAGGGATTAACAGTCATGGATAGACTGGGGGCATGCTACGTACTGCTACTTACACAGTACATAAAGAATGGGTAAATAGCAGACAGGGCTTAATAGTCATGGATAGACTTGGGGGGGCATGCTACGTACTGCTACTTACACAGTACATAAAGAATGAGTAAATAGCAGACAGGGCTTAATAGTCATGGATAGACTGGGGGCATGCTATGTACTGCTACTTACACAGTACATAAAGAATGAGTAAATAGCAGACAGGGCTTAACAGTCATGGATAGACTGGGCCCATGCTACGTACTGCTACTTAAACAGTACATAAAGTTATGCTTCAGCCTGATGCAGGTACCTGTATTACATTTATGTATGTAGAGTAATGCCTTCATACTGTACATCTCTTCCGACCTTACTCAGCTCTCTGAGGGTAACTACTATGTTTACTAAGTAACATTACGTAACGTCAGACGCACATTACATAATCTCATAACAGCACTTTTTAAACATACGTATAGTTATGTATTGTTTTAAGGATAAATGTAAAGCATCATCCTAAAATAGCATTAGTGTACTTTTGAGACAAGAGTATTTCTATTCTTTAAACCTGCTGAAGCCTGGCAAAGGCATCTAATATATTCATAATTAAGTCTTCAGAATTCAGCTGAGCTTCATTTAGCATAAATTACTTAAGAGTTAGTATCCCTGTGTTGGTCAGTGGCATGTCTGAATCCGTCTGACAAGACCTAGATAGTTAAGTACCCAGGATTTTGTGGCATTTGAGCAAGAATTATTTACTATCTCTACATCTGTATGGATAGTGCGAAGAGAAAGGAAACACTAAGGAAAAATAATTATATATCTGGCAATTCTTCTGTGTGAATATCCATCAAGGTTGTTGCCCGTTTAGTAGCCACTCCCATGTTTATTCTACTCATCAGTCTGTATGTGGCTATCCTGGTCATTCGTCTTTGTACATGGTCATAATCTGGGACACCGATTAAACTCAATAGGTCAGGAGAAAGGAAGGCGTGAAGAAGGCAGGGGACCCCAGCTAAAGCTACAACTTAAAATGACAGAAGTTTGTGTTCTGATTTTATTAATTTAGTTTTATTTTTTTAAAGATGTTTGTTGACTTTTGAATGAATTACTTCTCAATAACTTTTTGGCTACTTTACTGTTTAGAAGTATTGGTTTGGTGTTGGTTTACACCACCTTGCAATTGTTGGTATGTAAACGTTGATTTCAAAAATGAGTGAGATCAGGAGTCTACAGATTTTACTCTGGACATGTAATTGGTGTACAGCTTATTTTATGGCATATTATATCATACTAATTATTTCTGTTTTAACTTTAGCTGTTGAATCGCAACATTCTAAGAAGTTGTTGCTTTTCAGTTTAGCTTGTTGATTTACAACTATTTATAGCGGCTGGTTTGGAATTCCGATGCTGGTATCTTGATGAACAGTATACCGTAGACTGCAGATTTGTTTACCTGATTTATACTTAGCATATCTTATTTAGAAAGGTATTGTAAGGCAATTTATTCAGGCCTATTTGTATTAGCCTTTACAACTTTTTCACAATGAAGTAGATCCACCAGTTTAGCTTTATTTGTTTTAACTTTTCATAGGACTGCTTAACATTACAAATGAACATTCTTATTTGTAAAATACGGAAATAAATATACTTGTTTCCTTCTATATTTACTTCTCAGGTTTTATTAACTTCATTTTTTAACTTTTGATGTGAGATTCAAGTGAAAACAACCTTATTTTTGTATGTGTCTAGAATATGAAAAGAATTAGGTGTCAACAGATCCAGTACAATATATCAAACATAACCTCCAATATAGGTTCATAAGTTTACACTAGGCTAATGACCATCAGTGCCTTTGTAAGCCTAACTGTGCAACCCAAACCAGTTTTGTCCACAAGTACCTTGGATGTCTATATGGTGGGGTATGTTAGTAAGGATATAGATAAGCATTACATTGGGGGGGTGTTAGTTGGGGATAAATTTACTTAGTATCAACCACCATCTATCAGAGACATAGGGGTCAGAACAAGGGTGAATTTGAGATTTCCCATCCACTGATCAAGGTTTCATTTGAATAGACCCAGGGATGAACTGTTCTTCAATGGACGGGGAGCTTATTCCATATTTTGGGGATCCACTGAAATGCATATTGGTCTCTTCAGCATGTTTTGTTTATTTCACAGGTAAACATCAGGTCCTTGTATCTAGTGTTACTGGTGCTGTTTGATGTTCATCATATTGAGGACTGCTGAAGTACCCTTAGCTGTATGGGTTATATCCTGCCAGGGATATAACAGCCAGCCACATTCCAAAACTTCAGGGCATGTTCCATGCACCCAAACTGTCGAGACGATTGAGATGAGCTGAGTAAAGGACTGCTTTGGGTGTAAAGCCCTTTAGAGCTTTACTGCTGCTGGACAGTATGTTCTTCTGAGGCTTTTGAGGATCAACAGTCAGTTTGTACATAGGATCATAGGAGGTTACTAGGCTATTGGCCCTGAGGCCCTTATAAACCTAGCCAAGAGTTTAGCCCATATTTAGACAAATCAGCACCTGATGCCCCTGTCCAGCTGGAACATGGGTAGAATCCCAGGGGTATATTTTCTGTTTCCCATCCAGTTATCCAGGTTGTGCTTAAAAAGGATTAAAGAGGTACTCTGCTTGATGTGGGAAAGGAGTCTATTCCATAGATGAGGGAGCATCTGGGACACAAATCTGTCCTGCCAACAAGTCTTGTTGATGTCACAGACCACGTTGAGGGCGCGCGTGCGGGTTACTCAAGTGGAACTTGACTTGCAGATATGCAGCATTCCCATCAAGGTATCCATGAACACCTTGTATGCCAGACAGATCTCACCTCTGAGGAGTCTGTATGAAACTGAGTAGAGGGATAGGGCTTTTAGCCTATCTGTGTATGGTAGATGTTTGAGGCCCTGGATTCTCCTGCTGAGGATCCTCTGTGGTCTCTCCAGCTGCTGCATGTGCTTTGCAAGGTACATGCCAAAAGGGGCATTGTACTCAATAATGGGCCTTATAAGGGAAGAATACAGGGATGTTATGACCTCCTTGTCCCTAGAAGAGATACCCTTACTTATGAGGTTGGACATTTAGAAGACTTTTCTATACAATGGAAGCAACATGATGGTCAAAAGTCAGATTGCTATCAACATCGGTGCCCAAATCCCTCACGACTGATTAAGTGCTTAGGACGTTGTTATTAATGTGATAATTTGTGGGGACGTCACTCTCCCTAAAGGGGATGATGATGCAGTTTTGGTATTCAGCTTGAGGCCATGTTTCTGGCAGCATTCATTTGTCTGAGACCCTCTTGGAAGATATCCACATCACTAGGAGGAATTGATGACAGCACCCAGCTTGCAGTCATCTGCAAACTCGGTCAGCCATAGCCCACTGGTTTTGGCCTGCACCTGAGAAAAGTATATCCCAAATAACAGAGGCCCCAAGACCAAACCCTGGGGTACGCCGCTTATTGCAGTTCTACTGCTTGAGGTGGCTTCCCCTATTTTGACTATGTGGGTTCTGTCACTGAGCCAGTTTGCTAGCCCCTCCATCTGGTAACATATGGATTGATATCCAGTTGAGATAGTTTATCTATTATGCCCGAGTGGGGAATAGTGTAAAATGCTTTGGCCAGGTCAAGGTAAGTAGTGTGCACCATCTTCCACTCATCCATGGCTTTGGTGACTGTCTCAAAGAAGTCTACCAAATTTAGCAGACATGACCTCCCCTTGACGAAGGGGAAGTACATTCCTTTGCTGGGTATATAAGCTCTCTCTGGGAAAAATGCATTCCATTTTCTTAATTTGTTGATGTTTTGTTACTTTCCTCTCCAGGAAAGTTATTTTAAAGCTAGGCATGCTTTGTTTTAATGGACTGTCTAGAGACTGTAATATACCTTTAAACGGAGCATTAATTTTTTACTGTCAGTTTTTAAAGTAGTGTTAATTAGCTAATATTTTTCTGTGGGCATATTTGCTTAGTTTTCTTTTGTGGGGCTGGCATAGTGTTTTAAAGTGCTTTTTACAGTATTTTTTTCTGTCACAAAAGCAATTTTTGTGGACTGGTACTGTTTAACGGCAATTGTTGTTTGTCTTACCCAGGAGAGAAGCACAATTTTTCATATGACCATGGAGCAGACTACCAGTCCCATGGTCACTCCTTCTTCCAGCCACAAAAAGCAAAATAATAAACAACAACACAGCAGGCTAGCAATTTGCCTCAGCTGCAGGTGGGTGACTGTGCTGTGGCCATTTGTTGTACCTCAGACCACTGATCTTTTACACTGTATCTCTCTAGTGTAGAACCTACAGCCACTATGGACCAAGGGTTAGCCATGTCCTGTGCGGCTGTTTGAGTCCCCTACGTGGGCAAGGAGAGACAATCTTGTTGATCCTGGGAAAGGGAACAGAGACGGTTTCTCTGTTGTGTCATAATTCTGTGCCCATCCCTGGGGAAACAGCTGCTTCCATTAGTAACACAGTTGGCCCCATTTTTCCTGACAAAAAAAGGAACAGAAAAACAAGCATGTATCTACTTCTCCCCAAATTTCATAAGATAGGAGCAGGCGACTGGGACTGGATCAGGGTTTAATTCAGGCTACTGAAACTTCTTGTAAAGTAATTCCTGGTAAAACAAAGAGGGATTCTTCTTTTACAGAAAAGATTCTGAATCTGAACAGGATCATGTAGGGATGGATGCATGTTTTTCCACCAAATTTCTGATTCAGACTCCGAGGGCAGCTTAGTTTCTGATTCTCCCTGTAGGGGTTTCTCTTTCTCTGAGAGTATTGTTAGAATGTCCCAGTGTTTTCAGAGGGAGAACACTGAGGTTTCTCAGTACCTGAGAAAATACTATGAGTTGTTACAGAAGGGTTTTCAAGGACCTACACCAATTCCTCCTGTGTCTACTCCAGAGGATGTGTATGTTACTGCCTGCAATTTTCCTGATAGCCAGCCAGTTGGCCATAAAAACGCAGATGGGATGTACAAAGTTCCTCAGTCTTACACATTTTTTATACACTATTCCCAAACCTGACCCAGTAGCTGCAGTCTTAGTTGATTCCACTGCTGCTAAGCTCTTCATAAACACCAGTCCTACTCTTTATAAGGATTGGAAAATTATTGATCGGTATGGGGAAAAATGCATACTTTTTCAACTTTGATTTTCAGAATTTTGAACAGTCAGCCCCATTTGTTAAAGTTTGTTCTGACAAATTGTGAAAGTATGAGGCATATTTTATCAGCAGTTACTTCATGTGAGGAAGCATCTGCTTTAAATAACTTGGTTTCGTCTATTGCATAACATTGTTTGCAGTGTGTGTACGACTCTGGATACTTCTTCAGTTGCTATGGCCACTGGAGCTGTTTTGAGGGAGTTTGCATGGCTGCATTCTCGGTACCTCCCAGATGAAGTTAAAATGAGATTTAAATTCTCCCTTGGATAGAGATTTAGTGATTGGTCCCTCTGATGCAGAGGGATCAAAAAGTGTGATAAAGGGACAAGCTGATCCAGGGAATCTCTGAGATTTTTCAGCCATCATTTTCCAAATTGTCCATTTTTTATGTTTTTTTTTTTGTCAAAAAAAAAACAGAATAAACAGTCTCAACAAAATTCAGGTATACAGTCATTTAAGAAGAAATGGCAAGGGTGTTCTGAGAAGAAGTTTCCCAAAACTATGGACAGTCCAACAAGTCTGAATGACTATTCAAGAGACCTTGTGATCCCCTCCCACCCTGGCCCCTTTTATTTTCCAGAAAGTCTGAATCTCTGTTTTTCTCTATGGCAAAAGATTATTTCAGACAAATGCATTCTGAAAATCATTTATCAGAGTTACAAATGGCAGTGGGAGGAAATCCCTCCTTCCCATGGTGTTATTCCTCATCCTCCAGATCAGACCTTTTGTTTCCTCATGCTCTTCACCACATGCTGTCCCACATAGTCATAGAACTAGTTCCTCCATCCCAGGTGAGGAAGGATTTTTTATTTAAGGATGTTCCTAGTGCCAAAGAAAGAAAATTTGCGGGAGACCATTTCTGGATCTTTCTTTCCTAAACCTGTTTGTCATAGTCATCTAATACAAAATAATGTCACTTCACATTCTGTTGCCTCCTCTTCCTCTTTCAAGTTTCCTAACAACACTAGACTTTAAACATGCTTATCATTGCATCCCTATTCATTCAGACTTCAGGCTTTTCTTAAGGTTTTGTCTGTCTGGATCACATTATCATTTCTTCGTCTTACCCTTTGGACTATCCCCTGCACCAGTAGTGTTCACAAAACATCTACCTCCAGTTATAGCTCATTGCAGACTACAGGGTATCCACATTTGTCCAGATGTAGATGGCTTGCTTTTCTTTGCAGAGTTTTTTTTTTTTCAAAGTGTCTTGAATCTCTCTGTTCAGTGAGAAATCTCTTATACAAGCTGGGATTCCTAGAGAACATCAAAAGTCTTTCTTGACTCCATCACACAGGATTATGGTCCTGTGATGTCAACAAAATATTTCATTTCAAAGAGATTATCTTCTTTAGGAAAAATAGATATTTATTTAGATCTGTATCTAAAATTTTCTACTCAGACTTCAGTCACTATGAAGGAATACCACAGGATTTTGAGTCTCATTGCATCTACAATTCTTATGATACCCCTGGCAAGACTCCACATGAGAAAGATACAGTGGTGTCTGGAACCTCTTTGGTCTCAACATCAGCACCCTTTATCTTTTCAAATCCCAGTGCGGGGGTTTGTCAGAAGACACATTTATTTGTGGATACAAATGATACCCTTAAATCCAAGTCTCCCTTTCTCCCTCCCTGCTGCAAAGCAGTCAGTCACCACAGAAGCTTCGGACTTTGTTTGAGCTGCATTTTCAGGAGGGATACAAGTACAGGGGGTGTGGGGCACCAAACACAGATGCAAGCACATAACTGTTAAGGAGATGTTTGCCCTGGTCAAGGCACTCAACTTATTGAACCTTGCTTGGTCCCCAGGACCTCTTCAGGTTGTTAGACAATATCACAGTCATGCAGTACATCAGCAAGAAAGGGGGAAAACAGGTCTTACCCCCTTTGCAGATTAGCCGTGTTTGCTTGGGATATAGCTTCACAGTACAGTCTCACTCTATAGGGGTCCTACAGGACCAGGGCATTCCCTCATGAATGAAAACAAGATCAGGGGGTCTTCCATGATGTGATCCATCTGGAGGAGTTCCTCTAGTACACCTTTTTACCCCCTCTCTGTTAAAAAATGGCAAGATTCTGTTCCTGGACTCCAGGCAACAAAGCCTGGAGGTCAGATGGCTTTTCTTTTCCTTGGACAGGAATGTTCCTGTATGTTTTTCCATCCTTTCCAGTAATTATCCAGGGTACTTCTGAATATTCAGAAGGAATCCCCAAAGATTATTGCAGCCACTCCCTTCTAGCCCAAGCAATTGTGATCCCCCCTTGTTTTAGAAATGGCCGGGAGCAAGTAGCACAAGATTCCTCACAAACTGGATGTACTCACATGAAAACAGAGGTCTTTGATACACCCCAACATCAATCATCTTCATTTGACTGCCTCAATGATATGGTCTTAATTTCTTTTATGCACCTGTTTACTGAGGATGTGTGGCAGGTGCATATGGAGGTAAGAAAGTCTGCTACTAGAAAATCCTATATTAGCGTAAAGAAAAGATTTTCTAGTTGATAACAAAAACATAAACAGCACCTATTCAGAGCTGGCTGTTCTCTGTTTTTACACTATTTTTGAGTTACTGTCCTGTGCCTTTCTTATTCCACTATCAATGTTCATTTATTGGACATTTCAGCATATCTGCCCATGGATCCTCCTCTTTCAATGCAGTCTTATATCAAAATGTTCTTGAAACAGATTTTGCATAAGGGGCCCCCAAGAAAACTGGTGGCCCCTCCTTGGGATTTTAATTTTGTGGTAGAGAATCTTACACTTACTCCATCTGAACCAGCTAATCTGGCTGACTTGAGATTCTTAACATGGAGAAAAGGTTTTACTGATTGCTCTCACCTCTGCAAGAAGAGTATTTAAATTGCAAGCTCTTATAGTGAGTCAATCCTATCTCATTTTGCATAGGGCAGGGTTTCTTTGAGAACTAATTCTTCTTTTATGCCTAACACAGTATCCACGTTTACTTTTAGCCAAACTGTCCATCTTCCTATTTTCTTTCCTGAACATAAAAAGGAAGGAGAAAGGATACTCCATACTGGTTGTCCACAGGTAACTCGGGTACTATCCTGACAGAACTAAATCTTTCAGATCTTCGGATCAACTGATTATTTCTTGTAAAAAAAACAGACTACTTCCAAATAGTTGTCTAAGACTATTACCTTTTCTTATACTCGCTATAATAAAAATATTCCAGGTACGGCCAAGGCCCATTCTGCCAGAGTCTTGGCTTTATCTGTAGCTTTTTTTGGAAAGGATTGGATTCTAGAAGTTTATTTTTATTTTATTTTATTTAACATTTGTTAACCAGGAAAGTAGTATTCTAGAAGTATTCTAGAACTGCTACTTGGTCCTCCGGGCATACTTTTATAAAGCACTATAAGCTTGATTCCTTCTCTAGGTCCAGATCGAGTTTATCAAGGACCATTCTGTAAGGGTTCCTGGACTCTTTTCCTTCCACCTCCCAAATGTAGTGAGCTGTGGTAACCTACCCATATAGCCAACTAAGACTATTTCAGCAGTG